>NC_071104.1:1687500-1747500 GCF_024256425.1 Clarias gariepinus
TGATGTTTGTTTGCTCATCCTAACTTTGATTTCGGCTTGATAAGATCCCAAAACGGGTGAAAATCCTCAAGAAAATGTCAACTTTTAGATCTGTAAATGGCACACAAGCCACAGCAAACAAGGTTATGGGTGATCTCCAGCCATAGTCCTAACAAGCATATCACAACAGTCAGGGGAAAGGAATTAAAATCCACTTGCCATGCACATCTAAAAGCAAGCAAGCCTTCATCAGATTGCTGTTGTGGACTTTGGCTCTTTGTCCCATAAGGATTGCGTGAATCAATGTCGTAACCTTTTGTTGAAGCTGGAGTTGAGCTGAGGGCTTGATTTGGGACAAATGGGCAGAAACATGTGGAAAACAATGATATTTCTTAAATTCTGCTGACAAGTCATTCAATCAAATATGGCACATAGGAAAGTGCATCTTGAACAGGGATTCCTGACCAAAGATTTCATTTTAGACATGGGGTGTGGATGAAAAGAAGGTAACAAGTTAGTGACTCTGGTGGGACTCGAACCCACAACCTTTGAATAGCTCCACAGCTGAGTCTAGAAGTCCAATGCGCTATCCATTGCGCCACAGCGCCAACCAGGGTGTTTTTTTTTTTCAGGCTCTCCAAGACTCATGGATGCTCGAGTTCATTAGGCAGATGCTTTTCTGTTGCTACTAATCAAATTCCACCAAATGCAAACAACTATGGCAGGTGCTGAAACTTGTTGAAAACTGCTTTGCTGTTTTGCTAAGGTAAAACGTGAACATGGTTCCTGTCTGAAGCCTAAAAATCCTGAACTTAAGCCAACCGATACATTTGCGTGTATTGGAAAGATCCAAGGCTTGCTTTGGGGAGGAGGTCAAGTCATGAAATGAGACGTGGCAAAAGTTTATTTAACCACAGGCCCACGCTAAGTTCGCACACTTGGTGTAGTCGTGGCCGAGTGGTTAAGGCGATGGACTAGAAATCCATTGGGGTCTCCCCGCGCAGGTTCGAATCCTGCCGATTACGTCTGTTATCTTGCACAAGAAAGACATGTTGCAACTCATTGTGTTGTGGCTGTGATTTGTAACAAATTTCCTCATGCCCTTAATAGTTGGTGCTTTCTCGAAGACATAATAGTGACATCCTGCCCCCTTTTTATCCTTAATAGCTGCTGCTTTGTTGGAGAAATCCTGTCACCCCTTCCCAACGTTGAATTGTCTTCCAATGACAAGCTGCCCGTAGACATCCGATCGGTTATATGAGTGCGTGGCCAGCGACCTGTAATCCGTGCAAGACGTGACTTTTCTAGAGCCTGCCGTGTCAGGATGGCCGAGCGGTCTAAGGCGCTGCGTTCAGGTCGCAGTCTCCCCTGGAGGCGTGGGTTCAAATCCCACTTCTGACAAGAGCCCCTTTTCTTTGTTGCGTTTAGGAAATCGTGTATGGATCTGAATCAACAACCTTGACCTCTCACAGCATAGCTTTGCTTGCAAGCGAAGAAGTTTGGACTTTTCTTCATCAAGCGCTTGCTTCTTCGATTTTTTGGACAATGTAGACATGGTTGTGTTGAGGCAAAGCTCGGAGCAGGGTGCTATAATGAAGGCTACAGGTTCTGAGCTGAACTTCAGACATCAGGCAAATGTTCCACGGCTACTCAGAAAATGATTCAATTCTTGCAAATCAAAATGCCAGTGTTCGTTCACTTCTGTGGGAGGAATAGAGCTACCTTGCTTGAGCTCCATGGACAGATGTCTACCTGTGGAAAACACATGAAAACTGAGCAGAAATCCTGGCTGAAAGCAAGATACCCTGCCACAACCTGAGCCCACAAGCACTTAAGCCTTGAGTTCCTCATGCAGTTGGACCCAGACCTTGTCTGGTGCACCAAGAGATGAAACTCACAACAAGGACTGCTGGGATTTGAACCCAGGATCTCCTGTTTACAAGACAGGTGCTTTCACCAGCTAAGCCACAGTGCCAACAGCCTGGGTGGCACCTTGGGCATGACCCAGCACTTTTAACCGAGGCTCTCCTGGCCAAGACTTAATCTGATTGCAATGCTAATATTTCCTCCATCCGCATGCAGACCTCGCTGAGCTAGTGAGACGAGTACTCAACCAGCGATGCCATGCAAATGCTTTGATGTTTGTTTGCTCATCCTAACTTTGATTTCGGCTTGATAAGATCCCAAAACGGGTAAAAATCCTCAAGAAAATGTCAACTTTTAGATCTGTAAATTGCACACAAGCCACAGCAAACAAGGTTATGGGTGATCTTCAGCCATAGTCCTAACAAGCATATCACAACAGTCAGGGGAAAGGAATTAAAATCCACTTGCCATGCACATCTAAAAGCAAGCAAGCCTTCATCAGATTGCTGTTGTGGACTTTGGCTCTTTGTCCCATAAGGATTGCGTGACTCAATGTCGTAACCTTTTGTTGAAGCTGGAGTTGAGCTGAGGGCTTGATTTGGGACAAATGGGCAGAAACATGTGGAAAACAATGATATTTCTTAAATTCTGCTGACAAGTCATTCAATCAAATATGGCACATAGGAAAGTGCATCTTGAACAGGGATTCCTGACCAAAGATTTCATTTTAGACATGGGGTGTGGATGAAAAGAAGGTAACAAGTTAGTGACTCTGGTGGGACTCGAACCCACAACCTTTGAATAGCTCCACAGCTGAGTCTAGAAGTCCAATGCGCTATCCATTGCGCCACAGAGCCAACCAGGGTGTTTTTTTTTTCAGGCTCTCCAAGACTCATGGATGCTGGAGTTCATTAGGCAGATGCTTTTCTGTTGCTACTAATCAAATTCCACCAAATGCAAACAACTATGGCAGGTGCTGAAACTTGTTGAAAACTGCTTTGCTGTTTTGCTAAGGTAAAACGTGAACATGGTTCCTGTCTGAAGCCTAAAAATCCTGAACTTAAGCCAACCGATACACTTGCGTGTATTGGAAAGATCCAAGGCTTGCTTTGGGGAGGAGGTCAAGTCATGAAATGAGACGTGGCAAAAGTTTATTTAACCACAGGCCCACGCTAAGTTCGCACACTTGGTGTAGTCGTGGCCGAGTGGTTAAGGCGATGGACTAGATATCCATTGGGGTCTCCCCGCGCAGATTCGTATCCTGCCGATTACGTCTGTTATTTTGCACAAGAAAGACATGTTGCAACTCATTGTGTTGTGGCTGTGATTTGTAACAAATTTCCTCATGCCCTTAATAGTTGGTGCTTTCTCGAAGACATAATAGTGACATCCTGCCCCCTTTTTATCCTTAATAGCTGCTGCTTTGTTGGAGAAATCCTGTCACCCCTTCCCAACGTTGAATTGTCTTCCAATGACAAGCTGCCCGTAGACATCCGATCGGTTATATGAGTGCGTGGCCAGCGACCTGTAATCCGTGCAAGACGTGACTTTTCTAGAGCCTGCCGTGTCAGGATGGCCGAGCGGTCTAAGGCGCTGCGTTCAGGTCGCAGTCTCCCCTGGAGGCGTGGGTTCAAATCCCACTTCTGACAAGAGCCCCTTTTCTTTGTTGCGTTTAGGAAATCGTGTATGGATCTGAATCAACAACCTTGACCTCTCACAGCATAGCTTTGCTTGCAAGCGAAGAAGTTTGGACTTTTCTTCATCAAGCGCTTGCTTCTTCGATTTTTTGGACAATGTAGACATGGTTGTGTTGTTGAGGCAAAGCTCGGAGCAGGGTGCCATAATGAAGGCTACAGGTTCTGAGCTGAACTTCCTTTTTACGGATGCTGAAAAATTCTTTTGAGATGTCCCAGCACATGTTTGATTGCTGAAGTCAAGGAATCAGCTTCTCTTTGACGATTGGGTATGAAAAGTTGTCATTGTTCATGATTCATAGGTTCATTTCATCTTTTTGTCTGTATTTTGCAGCATGGCCCATAGATGGTTGAAGACATGTCCCAGTCTGCGTCATCAAGTGCATCCTGTAACGCGGCCACTAATTGGTCCGTACAGCGCGCGACCTCCCTCTGAACCCGCACTTCCTGTTTCTGCCTTTGTTTATATTTTGGCATGAGGAAGATAGCGGCATGGTCAGATTTACCAAAGGGTGGACGAGATTGTGCCCTATAGCCGTCCTTGACTGTAGTGTAGCAGTGGTCCAGTGTCCTTTTGCCCCTGGTGGGACAGGTGATATGCTGATGAAAGTTTGGCCCTTCGCGTTTAAGGTTGGCACTGTTAAAGTCCACCGCCACAATAAGCGCAGCGTCACGGTGTTGTGTCTGGTGCTGTGTGAATGCCTCATGCAGCTCGCATAAGGCAGTCTCCGTGTGCGCTTAAGGCAGGATATAAATGGTGCTGAATATTACCGATGTAAATTTCCGAGGTAAATAAAAAGGAGGACACATGATGGACAGTAGTTCCACGTTTGGAGTGCAGGAGCGTGCGAGAGGAACAACGCTCCTGCTGTTGCACCAGCTGCTATTGACCATTAAACACACGCCGCCTCCCCTTGACTTCCCTAAGTCCTGTGTCCTGTCCATGCGGTGAACGGAGAAGAACTCGGCCGGCTGGATGACGTGGTCCGGCACCGCTGGGTTCAGCCATGTCTCGGTAAAGCAGAGGAGATTGCAGTCCCGAATGTCTCTCTGGAACTTTATCCTGGCCCTGAGGTCATCGAGTTTGTTCTCCAGTGACTGGACATCGTGACGGCAGCCGACCTCACTGGCGCCATCTTGCGCCTTCCTGAGCATAAGACAATCTCCTAAGAGTAAGTCTCCACCGGGAAATTGTGGAAATCCTTGGCAAGTAGTCTGCAATTTCCAATTTTCTGCCCTTGAGAATTCCTTAATCCAAGCTAGCCCTCTTAATCGCTTTGAACAACTTGTGCCAAATGCTCTTTTTTCCTAAGCACCAATAGAAGGTAACGCCTGAACAGGGACTTGAACCCTGGACCCTCAGATTAAAAGTCTGATGCTCTACCGACTGAGCTATCCAATTTATCCTGGCATACAGTTTACAGCAAAAAAAATATGTATATATATATATATATATACTAGCTTATTGACAGCCATTGACTTCATTTAAATGTGACCAAATATAAGTCGGTAGAGTGAAACGTCCCACATATAAAAAGTCACACTTGTGTGGAAGCAAACATCAGGCAAATGTTCCACGGCTACTCAGAAAATGATTCAATTCTTGCAAATCAAAATGCCAGTGTTCGTTCACTTCTGTGGGAGGAATAGAGCTACCTTGCTTGAGCTCCATGGACAGATGTCTACCTGTGGAAAACACATGAAAACTGAGCAGAAATCCTGGCTGAAAGCAAGATACCCTGCCACAACCTGAGCCCACAAGCACTTAAGCCTTGAGTTCCTAATGCAGTTGGACCCAGACCTTGTCTGGTGCACCAAGAGATGAAACTCACAACAGGCACTGCTGGGATTTGAACCCAGGATCTCCTGTTTACAAGACAGGTGCTTTCACCAGCTAAGCCACAGTGCCAACAGCCTGGGTGGCACCTTGGGCATGACCCAGCACTTTTAACCGAGACTCTCCTGGCCAAGACTTAATCTGATTGCAATGCTAATATTTCCTCCATCCGCATGCAGACCTCGCTAAGCTAGTGAGACGAGTACTCAACCAGCGATGCCATGCAAATGCTTTGATGTTTGTTTGCTCATCCTAACTTTGATTTCGGCTTGATAAGATCCCAAAACGGGTGAAAATCCTCAAGAAAATGTCAACTTTTAGATCTGTAAATGGCACACAAGCCACAGCAAACAAGGTTATGGGTGATCTCCAGCCATAGTCCTAACAAGCATATCACAACAGTCAGGCGAAAGGAATTAAAATCCACTTGCCATGCACATCTAAAAGCAAGCAAGCCTTCATCAGATTGCTGTTGTGGACTTTGGCTCTTTGTCCCATAAGGATTGCGTGAATCAATGTCGTAACCTTTTGTTGAAGCTGGAGTTGAGCTGAGGGCTTGATTTGGGACAAATGGGCAGAAACATGTGGAAAACAATGATATTTCTTAAATTCTGCTGACAAGTCATTCAATCAAATATGGCACATAGGAAAGTGCATCTTGAACAGGGATTCCTGACCAAAGATTTCATTTTAGACATGGGGTGTGGATGAAAAGAAGGTAACAAGTTAGTGACTCTGGTGGGACTCGAACCCACAACCTTTGAATAGCTCCACAGCTGAGTCTAGAAGTCCAATGCGCTATCCATTGCGCCACAGAGCCAACCAGGGTGTTTTTTTTTTCAGGCTCTCCAAGACTCATGGATGCTGGAGTTCATTAGGCAGATGCTTTTCTGTTGCTACTAATCAAATTCCACCAAATGCAAACAACTATGGCAGGTGCTGAAACTTGTTGAAAACTGCTTTGCTGTTTTGCTAAGGTAAAACGTGAACATGGTTCCTGTCTGAAGCCTAAAAATCCTGAACTTAAGCCAACCGATACACTTGCGTGTATTGGAAAGATCCAAGGCTTGCTTTGGGGAGGAGGTCAAGTCATGAAATGAGACGTGGCAAAAGTTTATTTAACCACAGGCCCACGCTAAGTTCGCACACTTGGTGTAGTCGTGGCCGAGTGGTTAAGGCGATGGACTAGATATCCATTGGGGTCTCCCCGCGCAGATTCGTATCCTGCCGATTACGTCTGTTATTTTGCACAAGAAAGACATGTTGCAACTCATTGTGTTGTGGCTGTGATTTGTAACAAATTTCCTCATGCCCTTAATAGTTGGTGCTTTCTCGAAGACATAATAGTGACATCCTGCCCCCTTTTTATCCTTAATAGCTGCTGCTTTGTTGGAGAAATCCTGTCACCCCTTCCCAACGTTGAATTGTCTTCCAATGACAAGCTGCCCGTAGACATCCGATCGGTTATATGAGTGCGTGGCCAGCGACCTGTAATCCGTGCAAGACGTGACTTTTCTAGAGCCTGCCGTGTCAGGATGGCCGAGCGGTCTAAGGCGCTGCGTTCAGGTCGCAGTCTCCCCTGGAGGCGTGGGTTCAAATCCCACTTCTGACAAGAGCCCCTTTTCTTTGTTGCGTTTAGGAAATCGTGTATGGATCTGAATCAACAACCTTGACCTCTCACAGCATAGCTTTGCTTGCAAGCGAAGAAGTTTGGACTTTTCTTCATCAAGCGCTTGCTTCTTCGATTTTTTGGACAATGTAGACATGGTTGTGTTGTTGAGGCAAAGCTCGGAGCAGGGTGCCATAATGAAGGCTACAGGTTCTGAGCTGAACTTCCTTTTTACGGATGCTGAAAAATTCTTTTGAGATGTCCCAGCACATGTTTGATTGCTGAAGTCAAGGAATCAGCTTCTCTTTGACGATTGGGTATGAAAAGTTGTCATTGTTCATGATTCATAGGTTCATTTCATCTTTTTGTCTGTATTTTGCAGCATGGCCCATAGATGGTTGAAGACATGTCCCAGTCTGCGTCATCAAGTGCATCCTGTAACGCGGCCACTAATTGGTCCGTACAGCGCGCGACCTCCCTCTGAACCCGCACTTCCTGTTTCTGCCTTTGTTTATATTTTGGCATGAGGAAGATAGCGGCATGGTCAGATTTACCAAAGGGTGGATGAGATTGTGCCCTATAGCCGTCCTTGACTGTAGTGTAGCAGTGGTCCAGTGTCCTTTTGCCCCTGGTGGGACAGGTGATATGCTGATGAAAGTTTGGCCCTTCGCGTTTAAGGTTGGCACTGTTAAAGTCCACCGCCACAATAAGCGCAGCGTCACGGTGTTGTGTCTGGTGCTGTGTGAATGCCTCATGCAGCTCGCATAAGGCAGTCTCCGTGTGCGCTTAAGGCAGGATATAAATGGTGCTGAATATTACCGATGTAAATTTCCGAGGTAAATAAAAAGGAGGACACATGATGGACAGTAGTTCCACGTTTGGAGTGCAGGAGCGTGCGAGAGGAACAACGCTCCTGCTGTTGCACCAGCTGCTATTGACCATTAAACACACGCCGCCTCCCCTTGACTTCCCTAAGTCCTGTGTCCTGTCCATGCGGTGAACGGAGAAGAACTCGGCCGGCTGGATGACGTGGTCCGGCACCGCTGGGTTCAGGCATGTCTCGGTAAAGCAGAGGAGATTGCAGTCCCGAATGTCTCTCTGGAACTTTATCCTGGCCCTGAGGTCATCGAGTTTGTTCTCCAGTGACTGGACATCGTGACGGCAGCCGACCTCACTGGCGCCATCTTGCGCCTTCCTGAGCATAAGACAATCTCCTAAGAGTAAGTCTCCACCGGGAAATTGTGGAAATCCTTGGCAAGTAGTCTGCAATTTCCAATTTTCTGCCCTTGAGAATTCCTTAATCCAAGCTAGCCCTCTTAATCGCTTTGAACAACTTGTGCCAAATGCTCTTTTTTCCTAAGCACCAATAGAAGGTAACGCCTGAACAGGGACTTGAACCCTGGACCCTCAGATTAAAAGTCTGATGCTCTACCGACTGAGCTATCCAATTTATCCTGGCATACAGTTTACAGCAAAAAAAATATGTATATATATATATATATATATATATATATTTATCCATATATACTAGCTTATTGACAGCCATTGACTTCATTTAAATGTGACCAAATATAAGTCGGTAGAGTGAAACGTCCCACATATAAAAAGTCACACTTGTGTGGAAGCAAACATCAGGCAAATGTTCCACGGCTACTCAGAAAATGATTCAATTCTTGCAAATCAAAATGCCAGTGTTCGTTCACTTCTGTGGGAGGAATAGAGCTACCTTGCTTGAGCTCCATGGACAGATGTCTACCTGTGGAAAACACATGAAAACTGAGCAGAAATCCTGGCTGAAAGCAAGATACCCTGCCACAACCTGAGCCCACAAGCACTTAAGCCTTGAGTTCCTAATGCAGTTGGACCCAGACCTTGTCTGGTGCACCAAGAGATGAAACTCACAACAGGCACTGCTGGGATTTGAACCCAGGATCTCCTGTTTACAAGACAGGTGCTTTCACCAGCTAAGCCACAGTGCCAACAGCCTGGGTGGCACCTTGGGCATGACCCAGCACTTTTAACCGAGACTCTCCTGGCCAAGACTTAATCTGATTGCAATGCTAATATTTCCTCCATCCGCATGCAGACCTCGCTGAGCTAGTGAGACGAGTACTCAACCAGCGATGCCATGCAAATGCTTTGATGTTTGTTTGCTCATCCTAACTTTGATTTCGGCTTGATAAGATCCCAAAACGGGTAAAAATCCTCAAGAAAATGTCAACTTTTAGATCTGTAAATTGCACACAAGCCACAGCAAACAAGGTTATGGGTGATCTTCAGCCATAGTCCTAACAAGCATATCACAACAGTCAGGGGAAAGGAATTAAAATCCATTTGCCATGCACATCTAAAAGCAAGCAAGCCTTCATCAGATTGCTGTTGTGGACTTTGGCTCTTTGTCCCATAAGGATTGCGTGACTCAATGTCGTAACCTTTTGTTGAAGCTGGAGTTGAGCTGAGGGCTTGATTTGGGACAAATGGGCAGAAACATGTGGAAAACAATGATATTTCTTAAATTCTGCTGACAAGTCATTCAATCAAATATGGCACATAGGAAAGTGCATCTTGAACAGGGATTCCTGACCAAAGATTTCATTTTAGACATGGGGTGTGGATGAAAAGAAGGTAACAAGTTAGTGACTCTGGTGGGACTCGAACCCACAACCTTTGAATAGCTCCACAGCTGAGTCTAGAAGTCCAATGCGCTATCCATTGCGCCACAGAGCCAACCAGGGTGTTTTTTTTTTTCAGGCTCTCCAAGACTCATGGATGCTGGAGTTCATTAGGCAGATGCTTTTCTGTTGCTACTAATCTAATTCCACCAAATGCAAACAACTATGGCAGGTGCTGAAACTTGTTGAAAACTGCTTTGCTGTTTTGCTAAGGTAAAACGTGAACATGGTTCCTGTCTGAAGCCTAAAAATCCTGAACTTAAGCCAACCGATACACTTGCGTGTATTGGAAAGATCCAAGGCTTGCTTTGGGGAGGAAGTCAAGTCATGAAATAAGACGTGGCAAAAGTTTATTTAACCACAGGCCCACGCTAAGTTCGCACACTTGGTGTAGTCGTGGCCGAGTGGTTAAGGCGATGGACTAGATATCCATTGGGGTCTCCCCGCGCAGATTCGTATCCTGCCGATTACGTCTGTTATTTTGCACAAGAAAGACATGTTGCAACTCATTGTGTTGTGGCTGTGATTTGTAACAAATTTCCTCATGCCCTTAATAGTTGGTGCTTTCTCGAAGACATAATAGTGACATCCTGCCCCCTTTTTATCCTTAATAGCTGCTGCTTTGTTGGAGAAATCCTGTCACCCCTTCCCAACGTTGAATTGTCTTCCAATGACAAGCTGCCCGTAGACATCCGATCGGTTATATGAGTGCGTGGCCAGCGACCTGTAATCCGTGCAAGACGTGACTTTTCTAGAGCCTGCCGTGTCAGGATGGCCGAGCGGTCTAAGGCGCTGCGTTCAGGTCGCAATCTCCCCTGGAGGCGTGGGTTCAAATCCCACTTCTGACAAGAGCCCCTTCTCTTTGTTGCGTTTAGGAAATCGTTTATGGATCTGAATCAACAACCTTGACCTCTCACAGCATAGCTTTGCTTGCAAGCGAAGAAGTTTGGACTTTTCTTCATCAAGCGCTTGCTTCTTCGATTTTTTGGACAATGTAGACATGGTTGTGTTGTTGAGGCAAAGCTCGGAGCAGGGTGCCATAATGAAGGCTACAGGTTCTGAGCTGAACTTCCTTTTTACGGATGCTGAAAAATTCTTTTGAGATGTCCCAGCACATGTTTGATTGCTGAAGTCAAGGAATCAGCTTCTCTTTGACGATTGGGTATGAAAAGTTGTCATTGTTCATGATTCATAGGTTCATTTCATCTTTTTGTCTGTATTTTGCAGCATGGCCCATAGATGGTTGAAGACATGTCCCAGTCTGCGTCATCAAGTGCATCCTGTAACGCGGCCACTGATTGGTCCGTACAGCGCGCGACCTCCCTCTGAACCCGCACTTCCTGTTTCTGCCTTTGTTTATATTTTGGCATGAGGAAGATAGCGGCATGGTCAGATTTACCAAACGGTGGACGAGATTGTGCCCTATAGCCGTCCTTGACTGTAGTGTAGCAGTGGTCCAGTGTCCTTTTGCCCCTGGTGGGACAGGTGATATGCTGATGAAAGTTTGGCGCTTCGCGTTTAAGGTTGGCACTGTTAAAGTCCACCGCCACAATAAGCGCAGCGTCACGGTGTTGTGTCTGGTGCTGTGTGAATGCCTCATGCAGCTCGCATAAGGCAGTCTTCGTGTGCGCTTAAGGCAGGATATAAATGGTGCTGATTATTACCGATGTAAATTTCCGAGGTAAATAAAAAGGAGGACACATGATGGACAGTAGTTCCACGTTTGGAGTGCAGGAGCGTGCGAGAGGAACAACGCTCCTGCTGTTGCACCAGCTGCTATTGACCATTAAACACACGCCGCCTCCCCTTGACTTCCCTAAGTCCTGTGTCCTGTCCATGCGGTGAACGGAGAAGAACTCGGCCGGCTGGATGACGTGGTCCGGCACCGCTGGGTTCAGCCATGTCTCGGTAAAGCAGAGGAGATTGCAGTCCCGAATGTCTCTCTGGAACTTTATCCTGGCCCTGAGGTCATCGAGTTTGTTCTCCAGTGACTGGACATCGTGACGGCAGCCGACCTCACTGGCGCCATCTTGCGCCTTCCTGAGCATAAGACAATCTCCTAAGAGTAAGTCTCCACCGGGAAATTCTTGGCAAGTAGTCTGCAATTTCCAATTTTCTGCCCTTGAGAATTCCTTAATCCAAGCTAGCCCTCTTAATCGCTTTGAACAACTTGTGCCAAATGCTCTTTTTTCCTAAGCACCAATAGAAGGTCACGCCTGAACAGGGACTTGAACCCTGGACCCTCAGATTAAAAGTCTGATGCTCTACCGACTGAGCTATCCAATTTATCCTGGCATACAGTTTACAGCAAAAAAAATATGTATATATATATATATATATATATTTATCCATATATACTAGCTTATTGACAGCCATTGACTTCATTTAAATGTGACCAAATATAAGTCGGTAGAGTGAAACGTCCCACATATAAAAAGTCACACTTGTGTGGAAGCAAACATCAGGCAAATGTTCCACGGCTACTCAGAAAATGATTCAATTCTTGCAAATCAAAATGCCAGTGTTCGTTCACTTCTGTGGGAGGAATAGAGCTACCTTGCTTGAGCTTCATGGACAGATGTCTAACTGTGGAAAACACATGAAAACTGAGCAGAAATCCTGGCTGAAAGCAAGATACCCTGCCACAACCTGAGCCCACAAGCACTTAAGCCTTGAGTTCCTAATGCAGTTGGACCCAGACCATCTCTGGTGCACCAAGAGATGAAACTCACAACAGGCACTGCTGGGATTTGAACCCAGGATCTCCTGTTTACAAGACAGGTGCTTTCACCAGCTAAGCCACAGTGCCAACAGCCTGGGTGGCACCTTGGGCATGACCCAGCACTTTTAACCGAGACTCTCCTGGCCAAGACTTAATCTGATTGCAATGCTAATATTTCCTCCATCCGCATGCAGACCTTGCTAAGCTAGTAATACGAGTACTCAACCAGCGATGCCATGCAAATGCTTTGATGTTTGTTTGCTCATCCTAACTTTGATTTCGGCTTGATAAGATCCCAAAACGGGTGAAAATCCTCAAGAAAATGTCAACTTTTAGATCTGTAAATGGCACACAAGCCACAGCAAACAAGGTTATGGGTGATCTCCAGCCATAGTCCTAACAAGCATATCACAACAGTCAGGGGAAAGGAATTAAAATCCACTTGCCATGCACATCTAAAAGCAAGCAAGCCTTCATCAGATTGCTGTTGTGGACTTTGGCTCTTTGTCCCATAAGGATTGCGTGAATCAATGTCGTAACCTTTTGTTGAAGCTGGAGTTGAGCTGAGGGCTTGATTTGGGACAAATGGGCAGAAACATGTGGAAAACAATGATATTTCTTAAATTCTGCTGACAAGTCATTCAATTAAATATGGCACATAGGAAAGTGCATCTTGAACAGGGATTCCTGACCAAAGATTTCATTTTAGACATGGGGTGTGGATGAAAAGAAGGTAACAAGTTAGTGACTCTGGTGGGACTCGAACCCACAACCTTTGAATAGCTCCACAGCTGAGTCTAGAAGTCCAATGCGCTATCCATTGCGCCACAGAGCCAACCAGGGAGTTTTTTTTTCAGGCTCTCCAAGACTCATGGATGCTGGAGTTCATTAGGCAGATGCTTTTCTGTTGCTACTAATCAAATTCCACCAAATGCAAACAACTATGGCAGGTGCTGAAACTTGTTGAAAACTGCTTTGCTGTTTTGCTAAGGTAAAACGTGAACATGGTTCCTGTCTGAAGCCTAAAAATCCTGAACTTAAGCCAACCGATACACTTGCGTGTATTGGAAAGATCCAAGGCTTGCTTTGGGGAGGAGGTCAAGTCATGAAATGAGACGTGGCAAAAGTTTATTTAACCACAGGCCCACGCTAAGTTCGCACTATTGGTGTAGTCGTGGCCGAGTGGTTAAGGCGATGGACTAGAAATCCATTGCGGTCTCCCCGCGCAGATTCGAATCCTGCCGATTACGTCTGTTATTTTGCACAAGAAAGACATGTTGCAACTCATTGTGTTGTGGCTGTGATTTGTAACAAATTTCCTCATGCCCTTAATAGTTGGTGCTTTCTCGAAGACATAATAGTGACATCCTGCCCCCTTTTTATCCTTAATAGCTGCTGCTTTGTTGGAGAAATCCTGTCACCCCTTCCCAACGTTGAATTGTCTTCCAATGACAAGCTGCCCGTAGACATCCGATCGGTTATATGAGTGCGTGGCCAGCGACCTGTAATCCGTGCAAGACGTGACTTTTCTAGAGCCTGCCGTGTCAGGATGGCCGAGCGGTCTAAGGCGCTGCGTTCAGGACGCAGTCTCCCCTGGAGGCGTGGGTTCAAATCCCACTTCTGACAAAAGCCCCTTCTCTTTGTTGCGTTTAGGAAATCGTGTATGGATCTGAATCAACAACCTTGACCTCTCACAGCATAGCTTTGCTTGCAAGCGAAGAAGTTTGGACTTTTCTTCATCTAGCGCTTGCTTCTTCGATTTTTTGGACAATGTAGACATGGTTGTGTTGAGGCAAAGCTCGGAGCAGGGTGCTATAATGAAGGCTACAGGTTCTGAGCTGAACTTCAGACATCAGGCAAATGTTCCACGGCTACTCAGAAAATGATTCAATTCTTGCAAATCAAAATGCCAGTGTTCGTTCACTTCTGTGGGAGGAATAGAGCTACCTTGCTTGAGCTCCATGGACAGATGTCTACCTGTGGAAAACACATGAAAACTGAGCAGAAATCCTGGCTGAAAGCAAGATACCCTGCCACAACCTGAGCCCACAAGCACTTAAGCCTTGAGTTCCTAATGCAGTTGGACCCAGACCTTGTCTGGTGCACCAAGAGATGAAACTCACAACAGGCACTGCTGGGATTTGAACCCAGGATCTCCTGTTTACAAGACAGGTGCTTTCACCAGCTAAGCCACAGTGCCAACAGCCTGGGTGGCACCTTGGGCATGACCCAGCACTTTTAACCGAGACTCTCCTGGCCAAGACTTAATCTGATTGCAATGCTAATATTTCCTCCATCCGCATGCAGACCTCGCTAAGCTAGTGAGACGAGTACTCAACCAGCGATGCCATGCAAATGCTTTGATGTTTGTTTGCTCATCCTAACTTTGATTTCGGCTTGATAAGATCCCAAAACGGGTGAAAATCCTCAAGAAAATGTCAACTTTTAGATCTGTAAATGGCACACAAGCCACAGCAAACAAGGTTATGGGTGATCTCCAGCCATAGTCCTAACAAGCATATCACAACAGTCAGGGGAAAGGAATTAAAATCCACTTGCCATGCACATCTAAAAGCAAGCAAGCCTTCATCAGATTGCTGTTGTGGACTTTGGCTCTTTGTCCCATAAGGATTGCGTGAATCAATGCCGTAACCTTTTGTTGAAGCTGGAGTTGAGCTGAGGGCTTGATTTGGGACAAATGGGCAGAAACATGTGGAAAACAATGATATTTCTTAAATTCTGCTGACAAGTCATTCAATTAAATATGGCACATAGGAAAGTGCATCTTGAACAGGGATTCCTGACCAAAGATTTCATTTTAGACATGGGGTGTGGATGAAAAGAAGGTAACAAGTTAGTGACTCTGGTGGGACTCGAACCCACAACCTTTGAATAGCTCCACAGCTGAGTCTAGAAGTCCAATGCGCTATCCATTGCGCCACAGAGCCAACCAGGGAGTTTTTTTTTCAGGCTCTAAAAGACTCATGGATGCTGGAGTTCATTAGGCAGATGCTTTTCTGTTGCTACTAATCAAATTCCACCAAATGCAAACAACTATGGCAGGTGCTGAAACTTGTTGAAAACTGCTTTGCTGTTTTGCTAAGGTAAAACGTGAACATGGTTCCTGTCTGAAGCCTAAAAATCCTTAAATAAGCCAACCGATACACTTGCGTGTATTGGAAAGATCCAAGGCTTGCTTTGGGGAGGAGGTCAAGTCATGAAATGAGACGTGGCAAAAGTTTATTTAACCACAGGCCCACGCTAAGTTCGCACTATTGGTGTAGTCGTGGCCGAGTGGTTAAGGCGATGGACTAGAAATCCATTGCGGTCTCCCCGCGCAGATTCGAATCCTGCCGATTACGTCTGTTATTTTGCACAAGAAAGACATGTTGCAACTCATTGTGTTGTGGCTGTGATTTGTAACAAATTTCCTCATGCCCTTAATAGTTGGTGCTTTCTCGAAGACATAATAGTGACATCCTGCCCCCTTTTTATCCTTAATAGCTGCTGCTTTGTTGGAGAAATCCTGTCACCCCTTCCCAACGTTGAATTGTCTTCCAATGACAAGCTGCCCGTAGACATCCGATCGGTTATATGAGTGCGTGGCCAGCGACCTGTAATCCGTGCAAGACGTGACTTTTCTAGAGCCTGCCGTGTCAGGATGGCCGAGCGGTCTAAGGCGCTGCGTTCAGGACGCAGTCTCCCCTGGAGGCGTGGGTTCAAATCCCACTTCTGACAAAAGCCCCTTCTCTTTGTTGCGTTTAGGAAATCGTGTATGGATCTGAATCAACAACCTTGACCTCTCACAGCATAGCTTTGCTTGCAAGCGAAGAAGTTTGGACTTTTCTTCATCTAGCGCTTGCTTCTTCGATTTTTTGGACAATGTAGACATGGTTGTGTTGAGGCAAAGCTCGGAGCAGGGTGCTATAATGAAGGCTACAGGTTCTGAGCTGAACTTCAGACATCAGGCAAATGTTCCACGGCTACTCAGAAAATGATTCAATTCTTGCAAATCAAAATGCCAGTGTTCGTTCACTTCTGTGGGAGGAATAGAGCTACCTTGCTTGAGCTCCATGGACAGATGTCTACCTGTGGAAAACACATGAAAACTGAGCAGAAATCCTGGCTGAAAGCAAGATACCCTGCCACAACCTGAGCCCACAAGCACTTAAGCCTTGAGTTCCTAATGCAGTTGGACCCAGACCTTGTCTGGTGCACCAAGAGATGAAACTCACAACAGGCACTGCTGGGATTTGAACCCAGGATCTCCTGTTTACAAGACAGGTGCTTTCACCAGCTAAGCCACAGTGCCAACAGCCTGGGTGGCACCTTGGGCATGACCCAGCACTTTTAACCGAGACTCTCCTGGCCAAGACTTAATCTGATTGCAATGCTAATATTTCCTCCATCCGCATGCAGACCTCGCTAAGCTAGTGAGACGAGTACTCAACCAGCGATGCCATGCAAATGCTTTGATGTTTGTTTGCTCATCCTAACTTTGATTTCGGCTTGATAAGATCCCAAAACGGGTGAAAATCCTCAAGAAAATGTCAACTTTTAGATCTGTAAATGGCACACAAGCCACAGCAAACAAGGTTATGGGTGATCTCCAGCCATAGTCCTAACAAGCATATCACAACAGTCAGGGGAAAGGAATTAAAATCCACTTGCCATGCACATCTAAAAGCAAGCAAGCCTTCATCAGATTGCTGTTGTGGACTTTGGCTCTTTGTCCCATAAGGATTGCGTGAATCAATGTCGTAACCTTTTGTTGAAGCTGGAGTTGAGCTGAGGGCTTGATTTGGGACAAATGGGCAGAAACATGTGGAAAACAATGATATTTCTTAAATTCTGCTGACAAGTCATTCAATTAAATATGGCACATAGGAAAGTGCATCTTGAACAGGGATTCCTGACCAAAGATTTCATTTTAGACATGGGGTGTGGATGAAAAGAAGGTAACAAGTTAGTGACTCTGGTGGGACTCGAACCCACAACCTTTGAATAGCTCCACAGCTGAGTCTAGAAGTCCAATGCGCTATCCATTGCGCCACAGAGCCAACCAGGGAGTTTTTTTTTCAGGCTCTAAAAGACTCATGGATGCTGGAGTTCATTAGGCAGATGCTTTTCTGTTGCTACTAATCAAATTCCACCAAATGCAAACAACTATGGCAGGTGCTGAAACTTGTTGAAAACTGCTTTGCTGTTTTGCTAAGGTAAAACGTGAACATGGTTCCTGTCTGAAGCCTAAAAATCCTTAAATAAGCCAACCGATACACTTGCGTGTATTGGAAAGATCCAAGGCTTGCTTTGGGGAGGAGGTCAAGTCATGAAATGAGACGTGGCAAAAGTTTATTTAACCACAGGCCCACGCTAAGTTCGCACTATTGGTGTAGTCGTGGCCGAGTGGTTAAGGCGATGGACTAGAAATCCATTGCGGTCTCCCCGCGCAGATTCGAATCCTGCCGATTACGTCTGTTATTTTGCACAAGAAAGACATGTTGCAACTCATTGTGTTGTGGCTGTGATTTGTAACAAATTTCCTCATGCCCCTAATAGTTGGTGCTTTCTCGAAGACATAATAGTGACATCCTGCCCCCTTTTTATCCTTAATAGCTGCTCCTTTGTTGGAGAAATCCTGTCACCCCTTCCCAACGTTGAATTGTCTTCCAATGACAAGCTGCCCGTAGACATCCGATCGGTTATATGAGTGCGTGGCCAGCGACCTGTAATCCGTGCAAGACGTGACTTTTCTAGAGCCTGCCGTGTCAGGATGGCCGAGCGGTCTAAGGCGCTGCGTTCAGGACGCAGTCTCCCCTGGAGGCGTGGGTTCAAATCCCACTTCTGACAAAAGCCCCTTCTCTTTGTTGCGTTTAGGAAATCGTGTATGGATCTGAATCAACAACCTTGACCTCTCACAGCATAGCTTTGCTTGCAAGCGAAAAAGTTTGGACTTTTCTTCATCTAGCGCTTGCTTCTTCGATTTTTTGGACAATGTAGACATGGTTGTGTTGAGGCAAAGCTCGGAGCAGGGTGCCATAATGAAGGCTACAGGTTCTGAGCTGAACTTCAGACATCAGGCAAATGTTCCACGGCTACTCAGAAAATGATTCAATTCTTGCAAATCAAAATGCCAGTGTTCGTTCACTTCTGTGGGAGGAATAGAGCTACCTTGCTTGAGCTCCATGGACAGATGTCTACCTGTGGAAAACACATGAAAACTGAGCAGAAATCCTGGCTGAAAGCAAGATACCCTGCCACAACCTGAGCCCACAAGCACTTAAGCCTTGAGTTCCTAATGCAGTTGGACCCAGACCTTGTCTGGTGCACCAAGAGATGAAACTCACAACAGGCACTGCTGGGATTTGAACCCAGGATCTCCTGTTTACAAGACAGGTGCTTTCACCAGCTAAGCCACAGTGCCAACAGCCTGGGTGGCACCTTGGGCATGACCCAGCACTTTTAACCGAGACTCTCCTGGCCAAGACTTAATCTGATTGCAATGCTAATATTTCCTCCATCCGCATGCAGACCTCGCTAAGCTAGTGAGACGAGTACACAACCAGCGATGCCATGCAAATGCTTTGATGTTTGTTTGCTCATCCTAACTTTGATTTCGGCTTGATAAGATCCCAAAACGGGTGAAAATCCTCAAGAAAATGTCAACTTTTAGATCTGTAAATGGCACACAAGCCACAGCAAACAAGGTTATGGGTGATCTCCAGCCATAGTCCTAACAAGCATATCACAACAGTCAGGGGAAAGGAATTAAAATCCACTTGCCATGCACATCTAAAAGCAAGCAAGCCTTCATCAGATTGCTGTTGTGGACTTTGGCTCTTTGTCCCATAAGGATTGCGTGAATCAATGTCGTAACCTTTTGTTGAAGCTGGAGTTGAGCTGAGGGCTTGATTTGGGACAAATGGGCAGAAACATGTGGAAAACAATGATATTTCTTAAATTCTGCTGACAAGTCATTCAATTAAATATGGCACATAGGAAAGTGCATCTTGAACAGGGATTCCTGACCAAAGATTTCATTTTAGACATGGGGTGTGGATGAAAAGAAGGTAACAAGTTAGTGACTCTGGTGGGACTCGAACCCACAACCTTTGAATAGCTCCACAGCTGAGTCTAGAAGTCCAATGCGCTATCCATTGCACCACAGAGCCAACCAGGGTGTTTTTTTTTTTCAGGCTCTCCAAGACTCATGGATGCTCGAGCTCATTAGGCAGATGCTTTTCTGTTGCTACTAATCAAATTCCACCAAATGCAAACAACTATGGCAGGTGCTGAAACTTGTTGAAAACTGCTTTGCTGTTTTGCTAAGGTAAAACGTGAACATGGTTCCTGTCTGAAGCCTAAAAATCCTTAAATAAGCCAACCGATACACTTGCGTGTATTGGAAAGATCCAA
The DNA here is from genome assembly GCF_024256425.1 of Clarias gariepinus. Classification (NCBI taxonomy): domain Eukaryota; kingdom Metazoa; phylum Chordata; class Actinopteri; order Siluriformes; family Clariidae; genus Clarias; species Clarias gariepinus. Next base: position 1,707,296 of record NC_071104.1, read on the forward strand.
GGCTTGCTTTGGGGAGGAGGTCAAGTCATGAAATGAGACGTGGCAAAAGTTTATTTAACCACAGGCCCACGCTAAGTTCGCACTATTGGTGTAGTCGTGGCCGAGTGGTTAAGGCGATGGACTAGAAATCCATTGCGGTCTCCCCGCGCAGATTCGAATCCTGCCGATTACGTCTGTTATTTTGCACAAGAAAGACATGTTGCAACTCATTGTGTTGTGGCTGTGATTTGTAACAAATTTCCTCATGCCCTTAATAGGTGGTGCTTTCTCGAAGACATAATAGTGACATCCTGCCCCCTTTTTATCCTTAATAGCTGCTCCTTTGTTGGAGAAATCCTGTCACCCCTTCCCAACGTTGAATTGTCTTCCAATGACAAGCTGCCCGTAGACATCCGATCGGTTATATGAGTGCGTGGCCAGCGACCTGTAATCCGTGCAAGACGTGACTTTTCTAGAGCCTGCCGTGTCAGGATGGCCAAGCGGTCTAAGGCGCTGCGTTCAGGACGCAGTCTCCCCTGGAGGCGTGGGTTCAAATCCCACTTCTGACAAAAGCCCCTTCTCTTTGTTGCGTTTAGGAAATCGTGTATGGATCTGAATCAACAACCTTGACCTCTCACAGCATAGCTTTGCTTGCAAGCGAAAAAGTTTGGACTTTTCTTCATCTAGCGCTTGCTTCTTCGATTTTTTGGACAATGTAGACATGGTTGTGTTGAGGCAAAGCTCGGAGCAGGGTGCCATAATGAAGGCTACAGGTTCTGAGCTGAACTTCAGACATCAGGCAAATGTTCCACGGCTACTCAGAAAATGATTCAATTCTTGCAAATCAAAATGCCAGTGTTCGTTCACTTCTGTGGGAGGAATAGAGCTACCTTGCTTGAGCTCCATGGACAGATGTCTACCTGTGGAAAACACATGAAAACTGAGCAGAAATCCTGGCTGAAAGCAAGATACCCTGCCACAACCTGAGCCCACAAGCACTTAAGCCTTGAGTTCCTAATGCAGTTGGACCCAGACCTTGTCTGGTGCACCAAGAGATGAAACTCACAACAGGCACTGCTGGGATTTGAACCCAGGATCTCCTGTTTACAAGACAGGTGCTTTCACCAGCTAAGCCACAGTGCCAACAGCCTGGGTGGCACCTTGGGCATGACCCAGCACTTTTAACCGAGACTCTCCTGGCCAAGACTTAATCTGATTGCAATGCTACTATTTCCTCCATCCGCATGCAGACCTCGCTAAGCTAGTGAGACGAGTACTCAACCAGCGATGCCATGCAAATGCTTTGATGTTTGTTTGCTCATCCTAACTTTGATTTCGGCTTGATAAGATCCCAAAACGGGTGAAAATCCTCAAGAAAATGTCAACTTTTAGATCTGTAAATGGCACACAAGCCACAGCAAACAAGGTTATGGGTGATCTCCAGCCATAGTCCTAACAAGCATATCACAACAGTCAGGGGAAAGGAATTAAAATCCACTTGCCATGCACATCTAAAAGCAAGCAAGCCTTCATCAGATTGCTGTTGTGGACTTTGGCTCTTTGTCCCATAAGGATTGCGTGAATCAATGTCGTAACCTTTTGTTGAAGCTGGAGTTGAGCTGAGGGCTTGATTTGGGACAAATGGGCAGAAACATGTGGAAAACAATGATATTTCTTAAATTCTGCTGACAAGTCATTCAATTAAATATGGCACATAGGAAAGTGCATCTTGAACAGGGATTCCTGACCAAAGATTTCATTTTAGACATGGGGTGTGGATGAAAAGAAGGTAACAAGTTAGTGACTCTGGTGGGACTCGAACCCACAACCTTTGAATAGCTCCACAGCTGAGTCTAGAAGTCCAATGCGCTATCCATTGCGCCACAGAGCCAACCAGGGTGTTTTTTTTTTCAGGCTCTCCAAGACTCATGGATGCTGGAGTTCATTAGGCAGATGCTTTTCTGTTGCTACTAATCAAATTCCACCAAATGCAAACAACTATGGCAGGTGCTGAAACTTGTTGAAAACTGCTTTGCTGTTTTGCTAAGGTAAAACGTGAACATGGTTCCTGTCTGAAGCCTAAAAATCCTGAACTTAAGCCAACCGATACACTTGCGTGTATTGGAAAGATCCAAGGCTTGCTTTGGGGAGGAGGTCAAGTCATGAAATGAGACGTGGCAAAAGTTTATTTAACCACAGGCCCACGCTAAGTTCGCACTATTGGTGTAGTCGTGGCCGAGTGGTTAAGGCGATGGACTAGAAATCCATTGCGGTCTCCCCGCGCAGATTCGAATCCTGCCGATTACGTCTGTTATTTTGCACAAGAAAGACATGTTGCAACTCATTGTGTTGTGGCTGTGATTTGTAACAAATTTCCTCATGCCCTTAATAGTTGGTGCTTTCTCGAAGACATAATAGTGACATCCTGCCCCCTTTTTATCCTTAATAGCTGCTCCTTTGTTGGAGAAATCCTGTCACCCCTTCCCAACGTTGAATTGTCTTCCAATGACAAGCTGCCCGTAGACATCCGATCGGTTATATGAGTGCGTGGCCAGCGACCTGTAATCCGTGCAAGACGTGACTTTTCTAGAGCCTGCCGTGTCAGGATGGCCGAGCGGTCTAAGGCGCTGTGTTCAGGTCGCAGTCTCCCCTGGAGGCGTGGGTTCAAATCCCACTTCTGACAAGAGCCCCGTCTCTTTGTTGCGTTTAGGAAATCGTGTATGGATCTGTATCAACAACCTTGACCTCTCACAGCATAGCTTTGCTTGCAAGCGAAGAAGTTTGGACTTTTCTTCATCAAGCGCTTGCTTCTTCGATTTTTTGGACAATGTAGACATGGTTGTGTTGTTGAGGCAAAGCTCGGAGCAGGGTGCCATAATGAAGGCTACAGGTTCTGAGCTGAACTTCCTTTTTACGGATGCTGAAAAATTCTTTTGAGATGTCCCAGCACATGTTTGATTGCTGAAGTCAAGGAATCAGCTTCTCTTTGACGATTGGGTATGAAAAGTTGTCATTGTTCATGATTCATAGGTTCATTTCATCTTTTTGTCTGTATTTTGCAGCATGGCCCATAGATGGTTGAAGACATGTCCCAGTCTGCGTCATCAAGTGCATCCTGTAACGCGGCCACTGATTGGTCCGTACAGCGCGCGACCTCCCTCTGAACCCGCACTTCCTGTTTCTGCCTTTGTTTATATTTTGGCATGAGGAAGATAGCGGCATGGTCAGATTTACCAAACGGTGGACGAGATTGTGCCCTATAGCCGTCCTTGACTGTAGTGTAGCAGTGGTCCAGTGTCCTTTTGCCCCTGGTGGGACAGGTGATATGCTGATGAAAGTTTGGCGCTTCGCGTTTAAGGTTGGCACTGTTAAAGTCCACCGCCACAATAAGCGCAGCGTCACGGTGTTGTGTCTGGTGCTGTGTGAATGCCTCATGCAGCTCGCATAAGGCAGTCTTCGTGTGCGCTTAAGGCAGGATATAAATGGTGCTGATTATTACCGATGTAAATTTCCGAGGTAAATAAAAAGGAGGACACATGATGGACAGTAGTTCCACGTTTGGAGTGCAGGAGCGTGCGAGAGGAACAACGCTCCTGCTGTTGCACCAGCTGCTATTGACCATTAAACACACGCCGCCTCCCCTTGACTTCCCTAAGTCCTGTGTCCTGTCCATGCGGTGAACGGAGAAGAACTCGGCCGGCTGGATGACGTGGTCCGGCACCGCTGGGTTCAGCCATGTCTCGGTAAAGCAGAGGAGATTGCAGTCCCGAATGTCTCTCTGGAACTTTATCCTGGCCCTGAGGTCATCGAGTTTGTTCTCCAGTGACTGGACATCGTGACGGCAGCCGACCTCACTGGCGCCATCTTGCGCCTTCCTGAGCATAAGACAATCTCCTAAGAGTAAGTCTCCACCGGGAAATTGTGGAAATCCTTGGCAAGTAGTCTGCAATTTCCAATTTTCTGCCCTTGAGAATTCCTTAATCCAAGCTAGCCCTCTTAATCGCTTTGAACAACTTGTGCCAAATGCTCTTTTTTCCTAAGCACCAATAGAAGGTAACGCCTGAACAGGGACTTGAACCCTGGACCCTCAGATTAAAAGTCTGATGCTCTACCGACTGAGCTATCCAATTTATCCTGGCATACAGTTTACAGCAAAAAAAATATGTATATATATATATATATATTTATCCATATATACTAGCTTATTGACAGCCATTGACTTCATTTAAATGTGACCAAATATAAGTCGGTGGAGTGAAACGTCCCACATATAAAAAGTCACACTTGTGTGGAAGCAAACATCAGGCAAATGTTCCACGGCTACTCAGAAAATGATTCAATTCTTGCAAATCAAAATGCCAGTGTTCGTTCACTTCTGTGGGAGGAATAGAGCTACCTTGCTTGAGCTTCATGGACAGATGTCTACCTGTGGAAAACACATGAAAACTGAGCAGAAATCCTGGCTGAAAGCAAGATACCCTGCCACAACCTGAGCCCACAAGCACTTAAGCCTTGAGTTCCTAATGCAGTTGGACCCAGACCATCTCTGGTGCACCAAGAGATGAAACTCACAACAGGCACTGCTGGGATTTGAACCCAGGATCTCCTGTTTACAAGACAGGTGCTTTCACCAGCTAAGCCACAGTGCCAACAGCCTGGGTGGCACCTTGGGCATGACCCAGCACTTTTAACCGAGACTCTCCTGGCCAAGACTTAATCTGATTGCAATGCTAATATTTCCTCCATCCGCATGCAGACCTTGCTAAGCTAGTAATACGAGTACTCAACCAGCGATGCCATGCAAATGCTTTGATGTTTGTTTGCTCATCCTAACTTTGATTTCGGCTTGATAAGATCCCAAAACGGGTGAAAATCCTCAAGAAAATGTCAACTTTTAGATCTGTAAATGGCACACAAGCCACAGCAAACAAGGTTATGGGTGATCTCCAGCCATAGTCCTAACAAGCATATCACAACAGTCAGGGGAAAGGAATTAAAATCCACTTGCCATGCACATCTAAAAGCAAGCAAGCCTTCATCAGATTGCTGTTGTGGACTTTGGCTCTTTGTCCCATAAGGATTGCGTGAATCAATGTCGTAACCTTTTGTTGAAGCTGGAGTTGAGCTGAGGGCTTGATTTGGGACAAATGGGCAGAAACATGTGGAAAACAATGATATTTCTTAAATTCTGCTGACAAGTCATTCAATCAAATATGGCACATAGGAAAGTGCATCTTGAACAGGGATTCCTGACCAAAGATTTCATTTTAGACATGGGGTGTGGATGAAAAGAAGGTAACGAGTTAGTGACTCTGGTGGGACTCGAACCCACAACCTTTGAATAGCTCCACAGCTGAGTCTAGAAGCCCAATGCGCTATCCATTGCGCCAAAGCTGGGGAACAATAGTCTGTTTGAGGGGGGGAAGAGGGCGAAAAGAAGGGGAAGAAGGGGGAAAAGGGAAAAAGGAGAAAAAAGGAAGAAAAAAATGAAAAATTGAGAAAAAATTAGGTGAAATGAAAGTTATTACCATCTTTGATGTTTCCCTCTAGCTGTAGACTGCTAATGTCATTGTAATTTTAAGATTTGCATCAAAAATGAACATTTTCATGCATTAGGCAGGGGGAGGTTATGGATCCAAAGGTCTCCGGTTCGATTCCCGTGAATGACGTTTTTTTTTTTAAACCCAAAAATCTGAAAAGTGTCACAAAAAAAAAAAATACTGCCTAATTAATCATAACATGAGGTTAGGTTATTGTAAAAGTATTACAATTTGTTGTTTAATGCTTTATGCTGTGTCACACAAAAAGTAAATTTGACTAATATAATCAAATTAATAGAATAAACATGAAAGGCAATGCAACAGTGTCTTTACATTCTCTATATGACTGTGACCTGCTGGAATGAAGGCAAATTCATTACAAATAAAATATTAATCTGGTGATGTACTTTAAAGAGAATCATATTCTGTCATTTTTTTCATCTATAGTCTATAAAAAAGCCACTCTGACTCTTGTTTCTACAAATATTTGTGAAAGAAATAAATCATAAAGCTTCTTTAAAAATATAATGCAAATTTATTATCAAATTATGGTATCATTATACAGTTATATATTGCACTCACTCATTATCTCTCCACCTTCTTCCAGTTCTTTAAAACTAAAAATATCTAAAAATAAATGCTAGAAGAAAATACATACAAAGAAAACTTAAAAATGTCTGCCTTTTCGGTAAAATCAGTGATAAAACAACAATAAAAAAGAATGGAAAACATGTATCTATGCATATAGAGATCCAATCTGCAACTTAGACACTATTTACACACCACCAATTAAAACACAAGTTTTCACAAATTATTAGACTATTTTTTTTTATCAGCCGTTTAATCATTGTCCATTTTGTCAATGCATAATGAACGTGTGTTGTGGGCTCTTGTAAATGTCACAGAGTCTGACAAAGATGGCCTCTGCTAGGAAACAACAGTCTGTCTACTGGCCAGGTGATCCGGTGGAGCCATGGACGAGCCATGGTCCCCACACCTGGTGTAAATTCACCCTTTGTTTTGGGATGTCTAAAGTCCAGTGCTCAACCGCACATGATGCCGAGCAGGGGATGCCTCACGCTGCTTGTCATATGGCATTCAGTTTTGACAGAGAGCTATGATGGTGCAGACCTGCTGGTTGCTGAGTGTTTAACCAGTTTCAGTCCTTGTCCAGATGCTCCACTCGGTCCATTCGTGGGACAGTGCTTATCCCCAGCCTAGTAAATATAGCACATACAATAAAAATCAATAACTATACTACCACAAGCAAGAAAACAATGCACATTATGCTGTACAAACTCTCACCTAAAGACCCAGCAGCTGTTGCTCAGGTGCTGGTGGCCATCACCCTGGTGGTCCTGGGGGATCAGCAGTCATGGCTGTTGACACAGTGGCTAACAGTTTGGTGGTTTGGCAGTTGCTGACACAGAAGATGGAGAAAGTGACAGAGGAGAAACTGTCTGAATATACGACTGCGAGAGGGTGACAATGTCCTTCTAGCCATGGCACTTGTATCAGCTCTGGACAGTGCAGAAGAGCTGGGGAGGAACTGAGAGAGTAAGAAAGCATAGTTAATGGATTATATGAATGAAGACTAAAACCTTTAATGGATATGGATGGATAGATAGATAGTGTTTATATCAGTGTATAATACAGGAGGATGGCGGTGTGTATCTGTAATACACAGTTAAATCCAGTTCAGTCATATTAACTGTATTAGAGTCTAAACTTACTCAAGGTGGATTTGTGCCACAACAGATTCACTAAATGACTGAAGTTATAACACAAACCTCATTCATATTGTGATTTAAATCTGTATGAGAATATAATCTACTGGTTTACTAACATTACGTTGTTACTGTAGTCAGGTTACAGTTACGGTTGATTATTCATTGTTTTGTCGAGTGTACAGTGATTGATTTTAAAGCATCAGATTATAATCTAATACAGTTAAATATGCATGCACCACATGTCCGTTATAACGCTGTTATGCCGTGTGTGTGTGTGTGTGTGTGTGTGTGTGTGTGTGTTACATGTTGGAATGCCGATACTGTACAGTACTTTAGCAGCCTGCACTCAGTTTGTACTGTACATGCAAGGGAAACGTTTGTGTTCATGTTTATTTTACATGCAGTGGTTTTGTTAATCTTCTGATCATACGCAGGGCTGAACTCTCCATAATATCACCGCGACCACTGTGTGATAATAAATACAGAAAATGTGTCATTACTGTACGAATACACTGCGAAAACGCTGGAAAACACTAAAATACACCGCTAATGTGTAAGTGTAAATCTTATTGGAGGCACGACTCTTTAGGAAACGTTAATGTTAATACAGCATCGGCAACTTTACAATAACGTTATATGACATAAACCGCTTAAATTAAGTATATTTATCTCTGAAATCAATACTATTGTAATGTACATCTTACCGTGTTATGTTGAAAGAATATTGATATTCCGAACCGTTTAAAAGTTTGAATACGTTGCATCCGCACTGGAGGCGGGACCAAGGCAGATATTTTGGAAACGGAGGAAGCTGATTGGCTTTGAATTTTGGAAACGGAGGAAGCTGATTGGCTTTGAATTTTGGAAACGGAGGAAGCTGATTGGTTTAGAATTTTGGAAACGCAACGTGAATTTTGGAAACGCAAGGACGTGATTCGACAGAGAGACTCGACGCGGATTGGTCGAGCTGAATTTTGGAAGGAAGGAAAGGTGATTGGCTGTGAATTATGGAGATTTTGGAAAAGGGAAAAGATGATTGGCTTTGAGTTTTGGAAAGCGAGAGATGTGATTCGCCGAAAGAAGCAGCCGCACGGTGTCCAGGTAGCGCCACAGAGCCAACCAGGGTGGGTTTTTTTTCAGGCTCTCCAAGACTCATGGATGCTCGAGTTCTTTAGGCAGATGCTTTTCTGTTGCTACTAATCAAATTCCACCAAATGCAAACAACTATGGCAGGTGCTGAAACTTGTTGAAAACTGCTTTGCTGTTTTGCTAAGGTAAAACGTGAACATGGTTCCTGTCTGAAGCCTAAAAATCCTGAACTTAAGCCAACCGATACACTTGCGTGTATTGGAAAGATCCAAGGCTTGCTTTGGGGAGGAGGTCAAGTCATGAAATGAGACGTGGCAAAAGTTTATTTAACCACAGGCCCACGCTAAGTTCGCACACTTGGTGTAGTCGTGGCCGAGTGGTTAAGGCGATGGACTAGAAATCCATTGGGGTCTCCCCGCGCAGGTTCGAATCCTGCCGATTACGTCTGTTATTTTGCACAAGAAAGACATGTTGCAACTCATTGTGTTGTGGCTGTGATTTGTAACAAATTTCCTCATGCCCTTAATAGTTGGTGCTTTCTCGAAGACATAATAGTGACATCCTGCCCCCTTTTTATCCTTAATAGCTGCTGCTTTGTTGGAGAAATCCTGTCACCCCTTCCCAACGTTGAATTGTCTTCCAATGACAAGCTGCCCGTAGACATCCGATCGGTTATATGAGTGCGTGGCCAGCGACCTGTAATCCGTGCAAGACGTGACTTTTCTAGAGCCTGCTGTGTCAGGATGGCCGAGCGGTCTAAGGCGCTGCGTTCAGGTCGCAGTCTCCCCTGGAGGCGTGGGTTCAAATCCCACTTCTGACAAGAGCCCCTTTTCTTTGTTGCGTTTAGGAAATCGTGTATGGATCTGAATCAACAACCTTGACCTCTCACAGCATAGCTTTGCTTGCAAGCGAAGAAGTTTGGACTTTTCTTCATCAAGCGCTTGCTTCTTCGATTTTTTGGACAATGTAGACATGGTTGTGTTGAGGCAAAGCTCGGAGCAGGGTGCTATAATGAAGGCTACAGGTTCTGAGCTGAACTTCAGACATCAGGCAAATGTTCCACGGCTACTCAGAAAATGATTCAATTCTTGCAAATCAAAATGCCAGTGTTCGTTCACTTCTGTGGGAGGAATAGAGCTACCTTGCTTGAGCTCCATGGACAGATGCCTACCTGTGGAAAACACATGAAAACTGAGCAGAAATCCTGGCTGAAAGCAAGATACCCTGCCACAACCTGAGCCCACAAGCACTTAAGCCTTGAGTTCCTAATGCAGTTGGACCCAGACCTTGTCTGGTGCACCAAGAGATGAAACTCACAACAGGCACTGCTGGGATTTGAACCCAGGATCTCCTGTTTACAAGACAGGTGCTTTCACCAGCTAAGCCACAGTGCCAACAGCCTGGGTGGCACCTTGGGCATGACCCAGCACTTTTAACCGAGACTCTCCTGGCCAAGACTTAATCTGATTGCAATGCTAATATTTCCTCCATCCGCATGCAGACCTCGCTGAGCTAGTGAGACGAGTACTCAACCAGCGATGCCATGCAAATGCTTTGATGTTTGTTTGCTCATCCTAACTTTGATTTCGGCTTGATAAGATCCCAAAACGGGTAAAAATCCTCAAGAAAATGTCAACTTTTAGATCTGTAAATTGCACACAAGCCACAGCAAACAAGGTTATGGGTGATCTTCAGCCATAGTCCTAACAAGCATATCACAACAGTCAGGGGAAAGGAATTAAAATCCACTTGCCATGCACATCTAAAAGCAAGCAAGCCTTCATCAGATTGCTGTTGTGGACTTTGGCTCTTTGTCCCATAAGGATTGCGTGACTCAATGTCGTAACCTTTTGTTGAAGCTGGAGTTGAGCTGAGGGCTTGATTTGGGACAAATGGGCAGAAACATGTGGAAAACAATGATATTTCTTAAATTCTGCTGACAAGTCATTCAATCAAATATGGCACATAGGAAAGTGCATCTTGAACAGGGATTCCTGACCAAAGATTTCATTTTAGACATGGGGTGTGGATGAAAAGAAGGTAACAAGTTAGTGACTCTGGTGGGACTCGAACCCACAACCTTTGAATAGCTCCACAGCTGAGTCTAGAAGTCCAATGCGCTATCCATTGCGCCACAGAGCCAACCAGGGTGTTTTTTTTTTCAGGCTCTCCAAGACTCATGGATGCTCGAGTTCATTAGGCAGATGCTTTTCTGTTGCTACTAATCAAATTCCACCAAATGCAAACAACTATGGCAGGTGCTGAAACTTGTTGAAAACTGCTTTGCTGTTTTGCTAAGGTAAAACGTGAACATGGTTCCTGTCTGAAGCCTAAAAATCCTGAACTTAAGCCAACCGATACACTTGCGTGTATTGGAAAGATCCAAGGCTTGCTTTGGGGAGGAGGTCAAGTCATGAAATGAGACGTGGCAAAAGTTTATTTAACCACAGGCCCACGCTAAGTTCGCACACTTGGTGTAGTCGTGGCCGAGTGGTTAAGGCGATGGACTAGATATCCATTGGGGTCTCCCCGCGCAGATTCGTATCCTGCCGATTACGTCTGTTATTTTGCACAAGAAAGACATGTTGCAACTCATTGTGTTGTGGCTGTGATTTGTAACAAATTTCCTCATGCCCTTAATAGTTGGTGCTTTCTCGAAGACATAATAGTGACATCCTGCCCCCTTTTTATCCTTAATAGCTGCTCCTTTGTTGGAGAAATCCTGTCACCCCTTCCCAACGTTGAATTGTCTTCCAATGACAAGCTGCCCGTAGACATCCGATCGGTTATATGAGTGCGTGGCCAGCGACCTGTAATCCGTGCAAGACGTGACTTTTCTAGAGCCTGCCGTGTCAGGATGGCCGAGCGGTCTAAGGCGCTGCGTTCAGGTCGCAGTCTCCCCTGGAGGCGTGGGTTCAAATCCCACTTCTGACAAGAGCCCCTTCTCTTTGTTGCGTTTAGGAAATCGTTTATGGATCTGAATCAACAACCTTGACCTCTCACAGCATAGCTTTGCTTGCAAGCGAAGAACTTTGGACTTTTCTTCATCAAGCGCTTGCTTCTTCGATTTTTTGGACAATGTAGACATGGTTGTGTTGTTGAGGCAAAGCTCGGAGCAGGGTGCCATAATGAAGGCTACAGGTTCTGAGCTGAACTTCCTTTTTACGGATGCTGAAAAATTCTTTTGAGATGTCCCAGCACATGTTTGATTGCTGAAGTCAAGGAATCAGCTTCTCTTTGACGATTGGGTATGAAAAGTTGTCATTGTTCATGATTCATAGGTTCATTTCATCTTTTTGTCTGTATTTTGCAGCATGGCCCATAGATGGTTGAAGACATGTCCCAGTCTGCGTCATCAAGTGCATCCTGTAACGCGGCCACTAATTGGTCCGTACAGCGCGCGACCTCCCTCTGAACCCGCACTTCCTGTTTCTGCCTTTGTTTATATTTTGGCATGAGGAAGATAGCGGCATGGTCAGATTTACCAAAGGGTGGACGAGATTGTGCCCTATAGCCGTCCTTGACTGTAGTGTAGCAGTGGTCCAGTGTCCTTTTGCCCCTGGTGGGACAGGTGATATGCTGATGAAAGTTTGGCCCTTCGCGTTTAAGGTTGGCACTGTTAAAGTCCACCGCCACAATAAGCGCAGCGTCACGGTGTTGTGTCTGGTGCTGTGTGAATGCCTCATGCAGCTCGCATAAGGCAGTCTCCGTGTGCGCTTAAGGCAGGATATAAATGGTGCTGAATATTACCGATGTAAATTTCCGAGGTAAATAAAAAGGAGGACACATGATGGACAGTAGTTCCACGTTTGGAGTGCAGGAGCGTGCGAGAGGAACAACGCTCCTGCTGTTGCACCAGCTGCTATTGACCATTAAACACACGCCGCCTCCCCTTGACTTCCCTAAGTCCTGTGTCCTGTCCATGCGGTGAACGGAGAAGAACTCGGCCGGCTGGATGACGTGGTCCGGCACCGCTGGGTTCAGCCATGTCTCGGTAAAGCAGAGGAGATTGCAGTCCCGAATGTCTCTCTGGAACTTTATCCTGGCCCTGAGGTCATCGAGTTTGTTCTCCAGTGACTGGACATCGTGACGGCAGCCGACCTCACTGGCGCCATCTTGCGCCTTCCTGAGCATAAGACAATCTCCTAAGAGTAAGTCTCCACCGGGAAATTGTGGAAATCCTTGGCAAGTAGTCTGCAATTTCCAATTTTCTGCCCTTGAGAATTCCTTAATCCAAGCTAGCCCTCTTAATCGCTTTGAACAACTTGTGCCAAATGCTCTTTTTTCCTAAGCACCAATAGAAGGTAACGCCTGAACAGGGACTTGAACCCTGGACCCTCAGATTAAAAGTCTGATGCTCTACCGACTGAGCTATCCAATTTATCCTGGCATACAGTTTACAGCAAAAAAAATATGTATATATATATATATATATACTAGCTTATTGACAGCCATTGACTTCATTTAAATGTGACCAAATATAAGTCGGTAGAGTGAAACGTCCCACATATAAAAAGTCACACTTGTGTGGAAGCAAACATCAGGCAAATGTTCCACGGCTACTCAGAAAATGATTCAATTCTTGCAAATCAAAATGCCAGTGTTCGTTCACTTCTGTGGGAGGAATAGAGCTACCTTGCTTGAGCTCCATGGACAGATGTCTACCTGTGGAAAACACATGAAAACTGAGCAGAAATCCTGGCTGAAAGCAAGATACCCTGCCACAACCTGAGCCCACAAGCACTTAAGCCTTGAGTTCCTAATGCAGTTGGACCCAGACCTTGTCTGGTGCACCAAGAGATGAAACTCACAACAGGCACTGCTGGGATTTGAACCCAGGATCTCCTGTTTACAAGACAGGTGCTTTCACCAGCTAAGCCACAGTGCCAACAGCCTGGGTGGCACCTTGGGCATGACCCAGCACTTTTAACCGAGACTCTCCTGGCCAAGACTTAATCTGATTGCAATGCTAATATTTCCTCCATCCGCATGCAGACCTCGCTAAGCTAGTGAGACGAGTACTCAACCAGCGATGCCATGCAAATGCTTTGATGTTTGTTTGCTCATCCTAACTTTGATTTCGGCTTGATAAGATCCCAAAACGGGTGAAAATCCTCAAGAAAATGTCAACTTTTAGATCTGTAAATGGCACACAAGCCACAGCAAACAAGGTTATGGGTGATCTCCAGCCATAGTCCTAACAAGCATATCACAACAGTCAGGCGAAAGGAATTAAAATCCACTTGCCATGCACATCTAAAAGCAAGCAAGCCTTCATCAGATTGCTGTTGTGGACTTTGGCTCTTTGTCCCATAAGGATTGCGTGAATCAATGTCGTAACCTTTTGTTGAAGCTGGAGTTGAGCTGAGGGCTTGATTTGGGACAAATGGGCAGAAACATGTGGAAAACAATGATATTTCTTAAATTCTGCTGACAAGTCATTCAATCAAATATGGCACATAGGAAAGTGCATCTTGAACAGGGATTCCTGACCAAAGATTTCATTTTAGACATGGGGTGTGGATGAAAAGAAGGTAACAAGTTAGTGACTCTGGTGGGACTCGAACCCACAACCTTTGAATAGCTCCACAGCTGAGTCTAGAAGTCCAATGCGCTATCCATTGCGCCACAGAGCCAACCAGGGTGTTTTTTTTTTCAGGCTCTCCAAGACTCATGGATGCTGGAGTTCATTAGGCAGATGCTTTTCTGTTGCTACTAATCAAATTCCACCAAATGCAAACAACTATGGCAGGTGCTGAAACTTGTTGAAAACTGCTTTGCTGTTTTGCTAAGGTAAAACGTGAACATGGTTCCTGTCTGAAGCCTAAAAATCCTGAACTTAAGCCAACCGATACACTTGCGTGTATTGGAAAGATCCAAGGCTTGCTTTGGGGAGGAGGTCAAGTCATGAAATGAGACGTGGCAAAAGTTTATTTAACCACAGGCCCACGCTAAGTTCGCACACTTGGTGTAGTCGTGGCCGAGTGGTTAAGGCGATGGACTAGATATCCATTGGGGTCTCCCCGCGCAGATTCGTATCCTGCCGATTACGTCTGTTATTTTGCACAAGAAAGACATGTTGCAACTCATTGTGTTGTGGCTGTGATTTGTAACAAATTTCCTCATGCCCTTGATAGTTGGTGCTTTCTCGAAGACATAATAGTGACATCCTGCCCCCTTTTTATCCTTAATAGCTGCTGCTTTGTTGGAGAAATCCTGTCACCCCTTCCCAACGTTGAATTGTCTTCCAATGACAAGCTGCCCGTAGACATCCGATCGGTTATATGAGTGCGTGGCCAGCGACCTGTAATCCGTGCAAGACGTGACTTTTCTAGAGCCTGCCGTGTCAGGATGGCCGAGCGGTCTAAGGCGCTGCGTTCAGGTCGCAGTCTCCCCTGGAGGCGTGGGTTCAAATCCCACTTCTGACAAGAGCCCCTTCTCTTTGTTGCATTTAGGAAATCGTTTATGGATCTGAATCAACAACCTTGACCTCTCACAGCATAGCTTTGCTTGCAAGCGAAGAAGTTTGGACTTTTCTTCATCAAGCGCTTGCTTCTTCGATTTTTTGGACAATGTAGACATGGTTGTGTTGTTGAGGCAAAGCTCGGAGCAGGGTGCCATAATGAAGGCTACAGGTTCTGAGCTGAACTTCCTTTTTACGGATGCTGAAAAATTCTTTTGAGATGTCCCAGCACATGTTTGATTGCTGAAGTCAAGGAATCAGCTTCTCTTTGACGATTGGGTATGAAAAGTTGTCATTGTTCATGATTCATAGGTTCATTTCATCTTTTTGTCTGTATTTTGCAGCATGGCCCATAGATGGTTGAAGACATGTCCCAGTCTGCGTCATCAAGTGCATCCTGTAACGCGGCCACTAATTGGTCCGTACAGCGCGCGACCTCCCTCTGAACCCGCACTTCCTGTTTCTGCCTTTGTTTATATTTTGGCATGAGGAAGATAGCGGCATGGTCAGATTTACCAAAGGGTGGATGAGATTGTGCCCTATAGCCGTCCTTGACTGTAGTGTAGCAGTGGTCCAGTGTCCTTTTGCCCCTGGTGGGACAGGTGATATGCTGATGAAAGTTTGGCCCTTCGCGTTTAAGGTTGGCACTGTTAAAGTCCACCGCCACAATAAGCGCAGCGTCACGGTGTTGTGTCTGGTGCTGTGTGAATGCCTCATGCAGCTCGCATAAGGCAGTCTCCGTGTGCGCTTAAGGCAGGATATAAATGGTGCTGAATATTACCGATGTAAATTTCCGAGGTAAATAAAAAGGAGGACACATGATGGACAGTAGTTCCACGTTTGGAGTGCAGGAGCGTGCGAGAGGAACAAGGCTCCTGCTGTTGCACCAGCTGCTATTGACCATTAAACACACGCCGCCTCCCCTTGACTTCCCTAAGTCCTGTGTCCTGTCCATGCGGTGAACGGAGAAGAACTCGGCCGGCTGGATGACGTGGTCCGGCACCGCTGGGTTCAGCCATGTCTCGGTAAAGCAGAGGAGATTGCAGTCCCGAATGTCTCTCTGGAACTTTATCCTGGCCCTGAGGTCATCGAGTTTGTTCTCCAGTGACTGGACATCGTGACGGCAGCCGACCTCACTGGCGCCATCTTGCGCCTTCCTGAGCGTAAGACAATCTACTAAGAGTAAGTCTGCACCGGGAAATTGTGGAAATCCTTGGCAAGTAGTCTGCAATTTCCAATTTTCTGCCCTTGAGAATTCCTTAATCCAAGCTAGCCCTCTTAATCGCTTTGAACAACTTGTGCCAAATGCTCTTTTTTCCTAAGCACCAATAGAAGGTAACGCCTGAACAGGGACTTGAACCCTGGACCCTCAGATTAAAAGTCTGATGCTCTACCGACTGAGCTATCCAATTTATCCTGGCATACAGTTTACAGCAAAAAAAATATGTATATATATATATATATATATACTAGCTTATTGACAGCCATTGACTTCATTTAAATGTGACCAAATATAAGTCGGTAGAGTGAAACGTCCCACATATAAAAAGTCACACTTGTGTGGAAGCAAACATCAGGCAAATGTTCCACGGCTACTCAGAAAATGATTCAATTCTTGCAAATCAAAATGCCAGTGTTCGTTCACTTCTGTGGGAGGAATAGAGCTACCTTGCTTGAGCTCCATGGACAGATGTCTACCTGTGGAAAACACATGAAAACTGAGCAGAAATCCTGGCTGAAAGCAAGATACCCTGCCACAACCTGAGCCCACAAGCACTTAAGCCTTGAGTTCCTAATGCAGTTGGACCCAGACCTTGTCTGGTGCACCAAGAGATGAAACTCACAACAGGCACTGCTGGGATTTGAACCCAGGATCTCCTGTTTACAAGACAGGTGCTTTCACCAGCTAAGCCACAGTGCCAACAGCCTGGGTGGCACCTTGGGCATGACCCAGCACTTTTAACCGAGACTCTCCTGGCCAAGACTTAATCTGATTGCAATGCTAATATTTCCTCCATCCGCATGCAGACCTCGCTAAGCTAGTGAGACGAGTACTCAACCAGCGATGCCATGCAAATGCTTTGATGTTTGTTTGCTCATCCTAACTTTGATTTCGGCTTGATAAGATCCCAAAACGGGTGAAAATCCTCAAGAAAATGTCAACTTTTAGATCTGTAAATGGCACACAAGCCACAGCAAACAAGGTTATGGGTGATCTCCAGCCATAGTCCTAACAAGCATATCACAACAGTCAGGCGAAAGGAATTAAAATCCACTTGCCATGCACATCTAAAAGCAAGCAAGCCTTCATCAGATTGCTGTTGTGGACTTTGGCTCTTTGTCCCATAAGGATTGCGTGAATCAATGTCGTAACCTTTTGTTGAAGCTGGAGTTGAGCTGAGGGCTTGATTTGGGACAAATGGGCAGAAACATGTGGAAAACAATGATATTTCTTAAATTCTGCTGACAAGTCATTCAATTAAATATGGCACATAGGAAAGTGCATCTTGAACAGGGATTCCTGACCAAAGATTTCATTTTAGACATGGGGTGTGGATGAAAAGAAGGTAACAAGTTAGTGACTCTGGTGGGACTCGAACCCACAACCTTTGAATAGCTCCACAGCTGAGTCTAGAAGTCCAATGCGCTATCCATTGCGCCACAGAGCCAACCAGGGTGTTTTTTTTTTCAGGCTCTCCAAGACTCATGGATGCTGGAGTTCATTAGGCAGATGCTTTTCTGTTGCTACTAATCAAATTCCACCAAATGCAAACAACTATGGCAGGTGCTGAAACTTGTTGAAAACTGCTTTGCTGTTTTGCTAAGGTAAAACGTGAACATGGTTCCTGTCTGAAGCCTAAAAATCCTGAACTTAAGCCAACCGATACACTTGCGTGTATTGGAAAGATCCAAGGCTTGCTTTGGGGAGGAGGTCAAGTCATGAAATGAGACGTGGCAAAAGTTTATTTAACCACAGGCCCACGCTAAGTTCGCACTATTGGTGTAGTCGTGGCCGAGTGGTTAAGGCGATGGACTAGAAATCCATTGCGGTCTCCCCGCGCAGATTCGAATCCTGCCGATTACGTCTGTTATTTTGCACAAGAAAGACATGTTGCAACTCATTGTGTTGTGGCTGTGATTTGTAACAAATTTCCTCATGCCCTTAATAGTTGGTGCTTTCTCGAAGACATAATAGT
Organism: Clarias gariepinus; assembly: GCF_024256425.1. Classification (NCBI taxonomy): domain Eukaryota; kingdom Metazoa; phylum Chordata; class Actinopteri; order Siluriformes; family Clariidae; genus Clarias; species Clarias gariepinus. Next base: position 1,725,294 of record NC_071104.1, read on the forward strand.
GACATCCTGCCCCCTTTTTATCCTTAATAGCTGCTCCTTTGTTGGAGAAGTCCTGTCACCCCTTCCCAACGTTGAATTGTCTTCCAATGACAAGCTGCCCGTAGACATCCGATCGGTTATATGAGTGCGTGGCCAGCGACCTGTAATCCGTGCAAGACGTGACTTTTCTAGAGCCTGCCGTGTCAGGATGGCCGAGCGGTCTAAGGCGCTGTGTTCAGGTCGCAGTCTCCCCTGGAGGCGTGGGTTCAAATCCCACTTCTGACAAGAGCCCCGTCTCTTTGTTGCGTTTAGGAAATCGTGTATGGATCTGTATCAACAACCTTGACCTCTCACAGCATAGCTTTGCTTGCAAGCGAAGAAGTTTGGACTTTTCTTCATCAAGCGCTTGCTTCTTCGATTTTTTGGACAATGTAGACATGGTTGTGTTGTTGAGGCAAAGCTCGGAGCAGGGTGCCATAATGAAGGCTACAGGTTCTGAGCTGAACTTCCTTTTTACGGATGCTGAAAAATTCTTTTGAGATGTCCCAGCACATGTTTGATTGCTGAAGTCAAGGAATCAGCTTCTCTTTGACGATTGGGTATGAAAAGTTGTCATTGTTCATGATTCATAGGTTCATTTCATCTTTTTGTCTGTATTTTGCAGCATGGCCCATAGATGGTTGAAGACATGTCCCAGTCTGCGTCATCAAGTGCATCCTGTAACGCGGCCACTGATTGGTCCGTACAGCGCGCGACCTCCCTCTGAACCCGCACTTCCTGTTTCTGCCTTTGTTTATATTTTGGCATGAGGAAGATAGCGGCATGGTCAGATTTACCAAACGGTGGACGAGATTGTGCCCTATAGCCGTCCTTGACTGTAGTGTAGCAGTGGTCCAGTGTCCTTTTGCCCCTGGTGGGACAGGTGATATGCTGATGAAAGTTTGGCGCTTCGCGTTTAAGGTTGGCACTGTTAAAGTCCACCGCCACAATAAGCGCAGCGTCACGGTGTTGTGTCTGGTGCTGTGTGAATGCCTCATGCAGCTCGCATAAGGCAGTCTTCGTGTGCGCTTAAGGCAGGATATAAATGGTGCTGATTATTACCGATGTAAATTTCCGAGGTAAATAAAAAGGAGGACACATGATGGACAGTAGTTCCACGTTTGGAGTGCAGGAGCGTGCGAGAGGAACAACGCTCCTGCTGTTGCACCAGCTGCTATTGACCATTAAACACACGCCGCCTCCCCTTGACTTCCCTAAGTCCTGTGTCCTGTCCATGCGGTGAACGGAGAAGAACTCGGCCGGCTGGATGACGTGGTCCGGCACCGCTGGGTTCAGCCATGTCTCGGTAAAGCAGAGGAGATTGCAGTCCCGAATGTCTCTCTGGAACTTTATCCTGGCCCTGAGGTCATCGAGTTTGTTCTCCAGTGACTGGACATCGTGACGGCAGCCGACCTCACTGGCGCCATCTTGCGCCTTCCTGAGCATAAGACAATCTCCTAAGAGTAAGTCTCCACCGGGAAATTCTTGGCAAGTAGTCTGCAATTTCCAATTTTCTGCCCTTGAGAATTCCTTAATCCAAGCTAGCCCTCTTAATCGCTTTGAACAACTTGTGCCAAATGCTCTTTTTTCCTAAGCACCAATAGAAGGTAACGCCTGAACAGGGACTTGAACCCTGGACCCTCAGATTAAAAGTCTGATGCTCTACCGACTGAGCTATCCAATTTATCCTGGCATACAGTTTACAGCAAAAAAAATATGTATATATATATATATATATTTATCCATATATACTAGCTTATTGACAGCCATTGACTTCATTTAAATGTGACCAAATATAAGTCGGTAGAGTGAAACGTCCCACATATAAAAAGTCACACTTGTGTGGAAGCAAACATCAGGCAAATGTTCCACGGCTACTCAGAAAATGATTCAATTCTTGCAAATCAAAATGCCAGTGTTCGTTCACTTCTGTGGGAGGAATAGAGCTACCTTGCTTGAGCTTCATGGACAGATGTCTACCTGTGGAAAACACATGAAAACTGAGCAGAAATCCTGGCTGAAAGCAAGATACCCTGCCACAACCTGAGCCCACAAGCACTTAAGCCTTGAGTTCCTAATGCAGTTGGACCCAGACCATCTCTGGTGCACCAAGAGATGAAACTCACAACAGGCACTGCTGGGATTTGAACCCAGGATCTCCTGTTTACAAGACAGGTGCTTTCACCAGCTAAGCCACAGTGCCAACAGCCTGGGTGGCACCTTGGGCATGACCCAGCACTTTTAACCGAGACTCTCCTGGCCAAGACTTAATCTGATTGCAATGCTAATATTTCCTCCATCCGCATGCAGACCTTGCTAAGCTAGTAATACGAGTACTCAACCAGCGATGCCATGCAAATGCTTTGATGTTTGTTTGCTCATCCTAACTTTGATTTCGGCTTGATAAGATCCCAAAACGGGTGAAAATCCTCAAGAAAATGTCAACTTTTAGATCTGTAAATGGCACACAAGCCACAGCAAACAAGGTTATGGGTGATCTCCAGCCATAGTCCTAACAAGCATATCACAACAGTCAGGGGAAAGGAATTAAAATCCACTTGCCATGCACATCTAAAAGCAAGCAAGCCTTCATCAGATTGCTGTTGTGGACTTTGGCTCTTTGTCCCATAAGGATTGCGTGAATCAATGTCGTAACCTTTTGTTGAAGCTGGAGTTGAGCTGAGGGCTTGATTTGGGACAAATGGGCAGAAACATGTGGAAAACAATGATATTTCTTAAATTCTGCTGACAAGTCATTCAATTAAATATGGCACATAGGAAAGTGCATCTTGAACAGGGATTCCTGACCAAAGATTTCATTTTAGACATGGGGTGTGGATGAAAAGAAGGTAACAAGTTAGTGACTCTGGTGGGACTCGAACCCACAACCTTTGAATAGCTCCACAGCTGAGTCTAGAAGTCCAATGCGCTATCCATTGCGCCACAGAGCCAACCAGGGAGTTTTTTTTTCAGGCTCTCCAAGACTCATGGATGCTGGAGTTCATTAGGCAGATGCTTTTCTGTTGCTACTAATCAAATTCCACCAAATGCAAACAACTATGGCAGGTGCTGAAACTTGTTGAAAACTGCTTTGCTGTTTTGCTAAGGTAAAACGTGAACATGGTTCCTGTCTGAAGCCTAAAAATCCTGAACTTAAGCCAACCGATACACTTGCGTGTATTGGAAAGATCCAAGGCTTGCTTTGGGGAGGAGGTCAAGTCATGAAATGAGACGTGGCAAAAGTTTATTTAACCACAGGCCCACGCTAAGTTCGCACTATTGGTGTAGTCGTGGCCGAGTGGTTAAGGCGATGGACTAGAAATCCATTGCGGTCTCCCCGCGCAGATTCGAATCCTGCCGATTACGTCTGTTATTTTGCACAAGAAAGACATGTTGCAACTCATTGTGTTGTGGCTGTGATTTGTAACAAATTTCCTCATGCCCTTAATAGTTGGTGCTTTCTCGAAGACATAATAGTGACATCCTGCCCCCTTTTTATCCTTAATAGCTGCTGCTTTGTTGGAGAAATCCTGTCACCCCTTCCCAACGTTGAATTGTCTTCCAATGACAAGCTGCCCGTAGACATCCGATCGGTTATATGAGTGCGTGGCCAGCGACCTGTAATCCGTGCAAGACGTGACTTTTCTAGAGCCTGCCGTGTCAGGATGGCCGAGCGGTCTAAGGCGCTGCGTTCAGGACGCAGTCTCCCCTGGAGGCGTGGGTTCAAATCCCACTTCTGACAAAAGCCCCTTCTCTTTGTTGCGTTTAGGAAATCGTGTATGGATCTGAATCAACAACCTTGACCTCTCACAGCATAGCTTTGCTTGCAAGCGAAGAAGTTTGGACTTTTCTTCATCTAGCGCTTGCTTCTTCGATTTTTTGGACAATGTAGACATGGTTGTGTTGAGGCAAAGCTCGGAGCAGGGTGCTATAATGAAGGCTACAGGTTCTGAGCTGAACTTCAGACATCAGGCAAATGTTCCACGGCTACTCAGAAAATGATTCAATTCTTGCAAATCAAAATGCCAGTGTTCGTTCACTTCTGTGGGAGGAATAGAGCTACCTTGCTTGAGCTCCATGGACAGATGTCTACCTGTGGAAAACACATGAAAACTGAGCAGAAATCCTGGCTGAAAGCAAGATACCCTGCCACAACCTGAGCCCACAAGCACTTAAGCCTTGAGTTCCTAATGCAGTTGGACCCAGACCTTGTCTGGTGCACCAAGAGATGAAACTCACAACAGGCACTGCTGGGATTTGAACCCAGGATCTCCTGTTTACAAGACAGGTGCTTTCACCAGCTAAGCCACAGTGCCAACAGCCTGGGTGGCACCTTGGGCATGACCCAGCACTTTTAACCGAGACTCTCCTGGCCAAGACTTAATCTGATTGCAATGCTAATATTTCCTCCATCCGCATGCAGACCTCGCTAAGCTAGTGAGACGAGTACTCAACCAGCGATGCCATGCAAATGCTTTGATGTTTGTTTGCTCATCCTAACTTTGATTTCGGCTTGATAAGATACCAAAACGGGTGAAAATCCTCAAGAAAATGTCAACTTTTAGATCTGTAAATGGCACACAAGCCACAGCAAACAAGGTTATGGGTGATCTCCAGCCATAGTCCTAACAAGCATATCACAACAGTCAGGGGAAAGGAATTAAAATCCACTTGCCATGCACATCTAAAAGCAAGCAAGCCTTCATCAGATTGCTGTTGTGGACTTTGGCTCTTTGTCCCATAAGGATTGCGTGAATCAATGTCGTAACCTTTTGTTGAAGCTGGAGTTGAGCTGAGGGCTTGATTTGGGACAAATGGGCAGAAACATGTGGAAAACAATGATATTTCTTAAATTCTGCTGACAAGTCATTCAATTAAATATGGCACATAGGAAAGTGCATCTTGAACAGGGATTCCTGACCAAAGATTTCATTTTAGACATGGGGTGTGGATGAAAAGAAGGTAACAAGTTAGTGACTCTGGTGGGACTCGAACCCACAACCTTTGAATAGCTCCACAGCTGAGTCTAGAAGTCCAATGCGCTATCCATTGCGCCACAGAGCCAACCAGGGAGTTTTTTTTTCAGGCTCTAAAAGACTCATGGATGCTGGAGTTCATTAGGCAGATGCTTTTCTGTTGCTACTAATCAAATTCCACCAAATGCAAACAACTATGGCAGGTGCTGAAACTTGTTGAAAACTGCTTTGCTGTTTTGCTAAGGTAAAACGTGAACATGGTTCCTGTCTGAAGCCTAAAAATCCTTAAATAAGCCAACCGATACACTTGCGTGTATTGGAAAGATCCAAGGCTTGCTTTGGGGAGGAGGTCAAGTCATGAAATGAGACGTGGCAAAAGTTTATTTAACCACAGGCCCACGCTAAGTTCGCACTATTGGTGTAGTCGTGGCCGAGTGGTTAAGGCGATGGACTAGAAATCCATTGCGGTCTCCCCGCGCAGATTCGAATCCTGCCGATTACGTCTGTTATTTTGCACAAGAAAGACATGTTGCAACTCATTGTGTTGTGGCTGTGATTTGTAACAAATTTCCTCATGCCCTTAATAGTTGGTGCTTTCTCGAAGACATAATAGTGACATCCTGCCCCCTTTTTATCCTTAATAGCTGCTCCTTTGTTGGAGAAATCCTGTCACCCCTTCCCAACGTTGAATTGTCTTCCAATGACAAGCTGCCCGTAGACATCCGATCGGTTATATGAGTGCGTGGCCAGCGACCTGTAATCCGTGCAAGACGTGACTTTTCTAGAGCTTGCCGTGTCAGGATGGCCGAGCGGTCTAAGGCGCTGCGTTCAGGACGCAGTCTCCCCTGGAGGCGTGGGTTCAAATCCCACTTCTGACAAAAGCCCCTTCTCTTTGTTGCGTTTAGGAAATCGTGTATGGATCTGAATCAACAACCTTGACCTCTCACAGCATAGCTTTGCTTGCAAGCGAAAAAGTTTGGACTTTTCTTCATCTAGCGCTTGCTTCTTCGATTTTTTGGACAATGTAGACATGGTTGTGTTGAGGCAAAGCTCGGAGCAGGGTGCCATAATGAAGGCTACAGGTTCTGAGCTGAACTTCAGACATCAGGCAAATGTTCCACGGCTACTCAGAAAATGATTCAATTCTTGCAAATCAAAATGCCAGTGTTCGTTCACTTCTGTGGGAGGAATAGAGCTACCTTGCTTGAGCTCCATGGACAGATGTCTACCTGTGGAAAACACATGAAAACTGAGCAGAAATCCTGGCTGAAAGCAAGATACCCTGCCACAACCTGAGCCCACAAGCACTTAAGCCTTGAGTTCCTAATGCAGTTGGACCCAGACCTTGTCTGGTGCACCAAGAGATGAAACTCACAACAGGCACTGCTGGGATTTGAACCCAGGATCTCCTGTTTACAAGACAGGTGCTTTCACCAGCTAAGCCACAGTGCCAACAGCCTGGGTGGCACCTTGGGCATGACCCAGCACTTTTAACCGAGACTCTCCTGGCCAAGACTTAATCTGATTGCAATGCTAATATTTCCTCCATCCGCATGCAGACCTCGCTAAGCTAGTGAGACGAGTACTCAACCAGCGATGCCATGCAAATGCTTTGATGTTTGTTTGCTCATCCTAACTTTGATTTCGGCTTGATAAGATCCCAAAACGGGTGAAAATCCTCAAGAAAATGTCAACTTTTAGATCTGTAAATGGCACACAAGCCACAGCAAACAAGGTTATGGGTGATCTCCAGCCATAGTCCTAACAAGCATATCACAACAGTCAGGGGAAAGGAATTAAAATCCACTTGCCATGCACATCTAAAAGCAAGCAAGCCTTCATCAGATTGCTGTTGTGGACTTTGGCTCTTTGTCCCATAAGGATTGCGTGAATCAATGTCGTAACCTTTTGTTGAAGCTGGAGTTGAGCTGAGGGCTTGATTTGGGACAAATGGGCAGAAACATGTGGAAAACAATGATATTTCTTAAATTCTGCTGACAAGTCATTCAATTAAATATGGCACATAGGAAAGTGCATCTTGAACAGGGATTCCTGACCAAAGATTTCATTTTAGACATGGGGTGTGGATGAAAAGAAGGTAACAAGTTAGTGACTCTGGTGGGACTCGAACCCACAACCTTTGAATAGCTCCACAGCTGAGTCTAGAAGTCCAATGCGCTATCCATTGCGCCACAGAGCCAACCAGGGAGTTTTTTTTTCAGGCTCTAAAAGACTCATGGATGCTGGAGTTCATTAGGCAGATGCTTTTCTGTTGCTACTAATCAAATTCCACCAAATGCAAACAACTATGGCAGGTGCTGAAACTTGTTGAAAACTGCTTTGCTGTTTTGCTAAGGTAAAACGTGAACATGGTTCCTGTCTGAAGCCTAAAAATCCTTAAATAAGCCAACCGATACACTTGCGTGTATTGGAAAGATCCAAGGCTTGCTTTGGGGAGGAGGTCAAGTCATGAAATGAGACGTGGCAAAAGTTTATTTAACCACAGGCCCACGCTAAGTTCGCACTATTGGTGTAGTCGTGGCCGAGTGGTTAAGGCGATGGACTAGAAATCCATTGCGGTCTCCCCGCGCAGATTCGAATCCTGCCGATTACGTCTGTTATTTTGCACAAGAAAGACATGTTGCAACTCATTGTGTTGTGGCTGTGATTTGTAACAAATTTCCTCATGCCCTTAATAGTTGGTGCTTTCTCGAAGACATAATAGTGACATCCTGCCCCCTTTTTATCCTTAATAGCTGCTCCTTTGTTGGAGAAATCCTGTCACCCCTTCCCAACGTTGAATTGTCTTCCAATGACAAGCTGCCCGTAGACATCCGATCGGTTATATGAGTGCGTGGCCAGCGACCTGTAATCCGTGCAAGACGTGACTTTTCTAGAGCTTGCCGTGTCAGGATGGCCGAGCGGTCTAAGGCGCTGCGTTCAGGACGCAGTCTCCCCTGGAGGCGTGGGTTCAAATCCCACTTCTGACAAAAGCCCCTTCTCTTTGTTGCGTTTAGGAAATCGTGTATGGATCTGAATCAACAACCTTGACCTCTCACAGCATAGCTTTGCTTGCAAGCGAAAAAGTTTGGACTTTTCTTCATCTAGCGCTTGCTTCTTCGATTTTTTGGACAATGTAGACATGGTTGTGTTGAGGCAAAGCTCGGAGCAGGGTGCCATAATGAAGGCTACAGGTTCTGAGCTGAACTTCAGACATCAGGCAAATGTTCCACGGCTACTCAGAAAATGATTCAATTCTTGCAAATCAAAATGCCAGTGTTCGTTCACTTCTGTGGGAGGAATAGAGCTACCTTGCTTGAGCTCCATGGACAGATGTCTACCTGTGGAAAACACATGAAAACTGAGCAGAAATCCTGGCTGAAAGCAAGATACCCTGCCACAACCTGAGCCCACAAGCACTTAAGCCTTGAGTTCCTAATGCAGTTGGACCCAGACCTTGTCTGGTGCACCAAGAGATGAAACTCACAACAGGCACTGCTGGGATTTGAACCCAGGATCTCCTGTTTACAAGACAGGTGCTTTCACCAGCTAAGCCACAGTGCCAACAGCCTGGGTGGCACCTTGGGCATGACCCAGCACTTTTAACCGAGACTCTCCTGGCCAAGACTTAATCTGATTGCAATGCTAATATTTCCTCCATCCGCATGCAGACCTCGCTAAGCTAGTGAGACGAGTACTCAACCAGCGATGCCATGCAAATGCTTTGATGTTTGTTTGCTCATCCTAACTTTGATTTCGGCTTGATAAGATCCCAAAACGGGTGAAAATCCTCAAGAAAATGTCAACTTTTAGATCTGTAAATGGCACACAAGCCACAGCAAACAAGGTTATGGGTGATCTCCAGCCATAGTCCTAACAAGCATATCACAACAGTCAGGGGAAAGGAATTAAAATCCACTTGCCATGCACATCTAAAAGCAAGCAAGCCTTCATCAGATTGCTGTTGTGGACTTTGGCTCTTTGTCCCATAAGGATTGCGTGAATCAATGTCGTAACCTTTTGTTGAAGCTGGAGTTGAGCTGAGGGCTTGATTTGGGACAAATGGGCAGAAACATGTGGAAAACAATGATATTTCTTAAATTCTGCTGACAAGTCATTCAATTAAATATGGCACATAGGAAAGTGCATCTTGAACAGGGATTCCTGACCAAAGATTTCATTTTAGACATGGGGTGTGGATGAAAAGAAGGTAACAAGTTAGTGACTCTGGTGGGACTCGAACCCACAACCTTTGAATAGCTCCACAGCTGAGTCTAGAAGTCCAATGCGCTATCCATTGCGCCACAGAGCCAACCAGGGAGTTTTTTTTTCAGGCTCTAAAAGACTCATGGATGCTGGAGTTCATTAGGCAGATGCTTTTCTGTTGCTACTAATCAAATTCCACCAAATGCAAACAACTATGGCAGGTGCTGAAACTTGTTGAAAACTGCTTTGCTGTTTTGCTAAGGTAAAACGTGAACATGGTTCCTGTCTGAAGCCTAAAAATCCTTAAATAAGCCAACCGATACACTTGCGTGTATTGGAAAGATCCAAGGCTTGCTTTGGGGAGGAGGTCAAGTCATGAAATGAGACGTGGCAAAAGTTTATTTAACCACAGGCCCACGCTAAGTTCGCACTATTGGTGTAGTCGTGGCCGAGTGGTTAAGGCGATGGACTAGAAATCCATTGCGGTCTCCCCGCGCAGATTCGAATCCTGCCGATTACGTCTGTTATTTTGCACAAGAAAGACATGTTGCAACTCATTGTGTTGTGGCTGTGATTTGTAACAAATTTCCTCATGCCCTTAATAGTTGGTGCTTTCTCGAAGACATAATAGTGACATCCTGCCCCCTTTTTATCCTTAATAGCTGCTCCTTTGTTGGAGAAATCCTGTCACCCCTTCCCAACGTTGAATTGTCTTCCAATGACAAGCTGCCCGTAGACATCCGATCGGTTATATGAGTGCGTGGCCAGCGACCTGTAATCCGTGCAAGACGTGACTTTTCTAGAGCCTGCCGTGTCAGGATGGCCGAGCGGTCTAAGGCGCTGCGTTCAGGACGCAGTCTCCCCTGGAGGCGTGGGTTCAAATCCCACTTCTGACAAAAGCCCCTTCTCTTTGTTGCGTTTAGGAAATCGTGTATGGATCTGAATCAACAACCTTGACCTCTCACAGCATAGCTTTGCTTGCAAGCGAAAAAGTTTGGACTTTTCTTCATCTAGCGCTTGCTTCTTCGATTTTTTGGACAATGTAGACATGGTTGTGTTGAGGCAAAGCTCGGAGCAGGGTGCCATAATGAAGGCTACAGGTTCTGAGCTGAACTTCAGACATCAGGCAAATGTTCCACGGCTACTCAGAAAATGATTCAATTCTTGCAAATCAAAATGCCAGTGTTCGTTCACTTCTGTGGGAGGAATAGAGCTACCTTGCTTGAGCTCCATGGACAGATGTCTACCTGTGGAAAACACATGAAAACTGAGCAGAAATCCTGGCTGAAAGCAAGATACCCTGCCACAACCTGAGCCCACAAGCACTTAAGCCTTGAGTTCCTAATGCAGTTGGACCCAGACCTTGTCTGGTGCACCAAGAGATGAAACTCACAACAGGCACTGCTGGGATTTGAACCCAGGATCTCCTGTTTACAAGACAGGTGCTTTCACCAGCTAAGCCACAGTGCCAACAGCCTGGGTGGCACCTTGGGCATGACCCAGCACTTTTAACCGAGACTCTCCTGGCCAAGACTTAATCTGATTGCAATGCTAATATTTCCTCCATCCGCATGCAGACCTCGCTAAGCTAGTGAGACGAGTACTCAACCAGCGATGCCATGCAAATGCTTTGATGTTTGTTTGCTCATCCTAACTTTGATTTCGGCTTGATAAGATCCCAAAACGGGTGAAAATCCTCAAGAAAATGTCAACTTTTAGATCTGTAAATGGCACACAAGCCACAGCAAACAAGGTTATGGGTGATCTCCAGCCATAGTCCTAACAAGCATATCACAACAGTCAGGGGAAAGGAATTAAAATCCACTTGCCATGCACATCTAAAAGCAAGCAAGCCTTCATCAGATTGCTGTTGTGGACTTTGGCTCTTTGTCCCATAAGGATTGCGTGAATCAATGTCGTAACCTTTTGTTGAAGCTGGAGTTGAGCTGAGGGCTTGATTTGGGACAAATGGGCAGAAACATGTGGAAAACAATGATATTTCTTAAATTCTGCTGACAAGTCATTCAATTAAATATGGCACATAGGAAAGTGCATCTTGAACAGGGATTCCTGACCAAAGATTTCATTTTAGACATGGGGTGTGGATGAAAAGAAGGTAACAAGTTAGTGACTCTGGTGGGACTCGAACCCACAACCTTTGAATAGCTCCACAGCTGAGTCTAGAAGTCCAATGCGCTATCCATTGCGCCACAGAGCCAACCAGGGAGTTTTTTTTTCAGGCTCTAAAAGACTCATGGATGCTGGAGTTCATTAGGCAGATGCTTTTCTGTTGCTACTAATCAAATTCCACCAAATGCAAACAACTATGGCAGGTGCTGAAACTTGTTGAAAACTGCTTTGCTGTTTTGCTAAGGTAAAACGTGAACATGGTTCCTGTCTGAAGCCTAAAAATCCTTAAATAAGCCAACCGATACACTTGCGTGTATTGGAAAGATCCAAGGCTTGCTTTGGGGAGGAGGTCAAGTCATGAAATGAGACGTGGCAAAAGTTTATTTAACCACAGGCCCACGCTAAGTTCGCACTATTGGTGTAGTCGTGGCCGAGTGGTTAAGGCGATGGACTAGAAATCCATTGCGGTCTCCCCGCGCAGATTCGAATCCTGCCGATTACGTCTGTTATTTTGCACAAGAAAGACATGTTGCAACTCATTGTGTTGTGGCTGTGATTTGTAACAAATTTCCTCATGCCCTTAATAGTTGGTGCTTTCTCGAAGACATAATAGTGACATCCTGCCCCCTTTTTATCCTTAATAGCTGCTCCTCTGTTGGAGAAATCCTGTCACCCCTTCCCAACGTTGAATTGTCTTCCAATGACAAGCTGCCCGTAGACATCCGATCGGTTATATGAGTGCGTGGCCAGCGACCTGTAATCCGTGCAAGACGTGACTTTTCTAGAGCCTGCCGTGTCAGGATGGCCGAGCGGTCTAAGGCGCTGCGTTCAGGACGCAGTCTCCCCTGGAGGCGTGGGTTCAAATCCCACTTCTGACAAAAGCCCCTTCTCTTTGTTGCGTTTATGAAATCGTGTATGGATCTGAATCAACAACCTTGACCTCTCACAGCATAGCTTTGCTTGCAAGCGAAGAAGTTTGGACTTTTCTTCATCTAGCGCTTGCTTCTTCGATTTTTTGGACAATGTAGACATGGTTGTGTTGAGGCAAAGCTCGGAGCAGGGTGCCATAATGAAGGCTACAGGTTCTGAGCTGAACTTCAGACATCAGGCAAATGTTCCACGGCTACTCAGAAAATGATTCAATTCTTGCAAATCAAAATGCCAGTGTTCGTTCACTTCTGTGGGAGGAATAGAGCTACCTTGCTTGAGCTCCATGGACAGATGTCTACCTGTGGAAAACACATGAAAACTGAGCAGAAATCCTGGCTGAAAGCAAGATACCCTGCCACAACCTGAGCCCACAAGCACTTAAGCCTTGAGTTCCTAATGCAGTTGGACCCAGACCTTGTCTGGTGCACCAAGAGATGAAACTCACAACAGGCACTGCTGGGATTTGAACCCAGGATCTCCTGTTTACAAGACAGGTGCTTTCACCAGCTAAGCCACAGTGCCAACAGCCTGGGTGGCACCTTGGGCATGACCCAGCACTTTTAACCGAGACTCTCCTGGCCAAGACTTAATCTGATTGCAATGCTAATATTTCCTCCATCCGCATGCAGACCTCGCTAAGCTAGTGAGACGAGTACTCAACCAACGATGCCATGCAAATGCTTTGATGTTTGTTTGCTCATCCTAACTTTGATTTCGGCTTGATAAGATCCCAAAACGGGTGAAAATCCTCAAGAAAATGTCAACTTTTAGATCTGTAAATGGCACACAAGCCACAGCAAACAAGGTTATGGGTGATCTCCAGCCATAGTCCTAACAAGCATATCACAACAGTCAGGGGAAAGGAATTAAAATCCACTTGCCATGCACATCTAAAAGCAAGCAAGCCTTCATCAGATTGCTGTTGTGGACTTTGGCTCTTTGTCCCATAAGGATTGCGTGAATCAATGTCGTAACCTTTTGTTGAAGCTGGAGTTGAGCTGAGGGCTTGATTTGGGACAAATGGGCAGAAACATGTGGAAAACAATGATATTTCTTAAATTCTGCTGACAAGTCATTCAATTAAATATGGCACATAGGAAAGTGCATCTTGAACAGGGATTCCTGACCAAAGATTTCATTTTAGACATGGGGTGTGGATGAAAAGAAGGTAACAAGTTAGTGACTCTGGTGGAACTCGAACCCACAACCTTTGAATAGCTCCACAGCTGAGTCTAGAAGTCCAATGCGCTATCCATTGCGCCACAGAGCCAACCAGGGAGTTTTTTTTTCAGGCTCTAAAAGACTCATGGATGCTGGAGTTCATTAGGCAGATGCTTTTCTGTTGCTACTAATCAAATTCCACCAAATGCAAACAACTATGGCAGGTGCTGAAACTTGTTGAAAACTGCTTTGCTGTTTTGCTAAGGTAAAACGTGAACATGGTTCCTGTCTGAAGCCTAAAAATCCTTAAATAAGCCAACCGATACACTTGCGTGTATTGGAAAGATCCAAGGCTTGCTTTGGGGAGGAGGTCAAGTCATGAAATGAGACGTGGCAAAAGTTTATTTAACCACAGGCCCACGCTAAGTTCGCACTATTGGTGTAGTCGTGGCCGAGTGGTTAAGGCGATGGACTAGAAATCCATTGCGGTCTCCCTGCGCAGATTCGAATCCTGCCGATTACGTCTGTTATTTTGCACAAGAAAGACATGTTGCAACTCATTGTGTTGTGGCTGTGATTTGTAACAAATTTCCTCATGCCCTTAATAGTTGGTGCTTTCTCGAAGACATAATAGTGACATCCTGCCCCCTTTTTATCCTTAATAGCTGCTGCTTTGTTGGAGAAATCCTGTCACCCCTTCCCAACGTTGAATTGTCTTCCAATGACAAGCTGCCCGTAGACATCCGATCGGTTATATGAGTGCGTGGCCAGCGACCTGTAATCCGTGCAAGACGTGACTTTTCTAGAGCCTGCCGTGTCAGGATGGCCGAGCGGTCTAAGGCGCTGCGTTCAGGACGCAGTCTCCCCTGGAGGCGTGGGTTCAAATCCCACTTCTGACAAAAGCCCCTTCTCTTTGTTGCGTTTAGGAAATCGTGTATGGATCTGAATCAACAACCTTGACCTCTCACAGCATAGCTTTGCTTGCAAGCGAAGAAGTTTGGACTTTTCTTCATCTAGCGCTTGCTTCTTCGATTTTTTGGACAATGTAGACATGGTTGTGTTGAGGCAAAGCTCGGAGCAGGGTGCCATAATGAAGGCTACAGGTTCTGAGCTGAACTTCAGACATCAGGCAAATGTTCCACGGCTACTCAGAAAATGATTCAATTCTTGCAAATCAAAATGCCAGTGTTCGTTCACTTCTGTGGGAGGAATAGAGCTACCTTGCTTGAGCTCCATGGACAGATGTCTACCTGTGGAAAACACATGAAAACTGAGCAGAAATCCTGGCTGAAAGCAAGATACCCTGCCACAACCTGAGCCCACAAGCACTTAAGCCTTGAGTTCCTAATGCAGTTGGACCCAGACCTTGTCTGGTGCACCAAGAGATGAAACTCACAACAGGCACTGCTGGGATTTGAACCCAGGATCTCCTTTTTACAAGACAGGTGCTTTCACCAGCTAAGCCACAGTGCCAACAGCCTGGGTGGCACCTTGGGCATGACCCAGCACTTTTAACCGAGACTCTCCTGGCCAAGACTTAATCTGATTGCAATGCTAATATTTCCTCCATCCGCATGCAGACCTCGCTAAGCTAGTGAGACGAGTACTCAACCAGCGATGCCATGCAAATGCTTTGATGTTTGTTTGCTCATCCTAACTTTGATTTCGGCTTGATAAGATCCCAAAACGGGTGAAAATCCTCAAGAAAATGTCAACTTTTAGATCTGTAAATGGCACACAAGCCACAGCAAACAAGGTTATGGGTGATCTCCAGCCATAGTCCTAACAAGCATATCACAACAGTCAGGGGAAAGGAATTAAAATCCACTTGCCATGCACATCTAAAAGCAAGCAAGCCTTCATCAGATTGCTGTTGTGGACTTTGGCTCTTTGTCCCATAAGGATTGCGTGAATCAATGTCGTAACCTTTTGTTGAAGCTGGAGTTGAGCTGAGGGCTTGATTTGGGACAAATGGGCAGAAACATGTGGAAAACAATGATATTTCTTAAATTCTGCTGACAAGTCATTCAATTAAATATGGCACATAGGAAAGTGCATCTTGAACAGGGATTCCTGACCAAAGATTTCATTTTAGACATGGGGTGTGGATGAAAAGAAGGTAACAAGTTAGTGACTCTGGTGGGACTCGAACCCACAACCTTTGAATAGCTCCACAGCTGAGTCTAGAAGTCCAATGCGCTATCCATTGCGCCACAGAGCCAACCAGGGAGTTTTTTTTTCAGGCTCTAAAAGACTCATGGATGCTGGAGTTCATTAGGCAGATGCTTTTCTGTTGCTACTAATCAAATTCCACCAAATGCAAACAACTATGGCAGGTGCTGAAACTTGTTGAAAACTGCTTTGCTGTTTTGCTAAGGTAAAACGTGAACATGGTTCCTGTCTGAAGCCTAAAAATCCTTAAATAAGCCAACCGATACACTTGCGTGTATTGGAAAGATCCAAGGCTTGCTTTGGGGAGGAGGTCAAGTCATGAAATGAGACGTGGCAAAAGTTTATTTAACCACAGGCCCACGCTAAGTTCGCACTATTGGTGTAGTCGTGGCCGAGTGGTTAAGGCGATGGACTAGAAATCCATTGCGGTCTCCCCGCGCAGATTCGAATCCTGCCGATTACGTCTGTTATTTTGCACAAGAAAGACATGTTGCAACTCATTGTGTTGTGGCTGTGATTTGTAACAAATTTCCTCATGCCCTTAATAGTTGGTGCTTTCTCGAAGACATAATAGTGACATCCTGCCCCCTTTTTATCCTTAATAGCTGCTGCTTTGTTGGAGAAATCCTGTCACCCCTTCCCAACGTTGAATTGTCTTCCAATGACAAGCTGCCCGTAGACATCCGATCGGTTATATGAGTGCGTGGCCAGCGACCTGTAATCCGTGCAAGACGTGACTTTTCTAGAGCCTGCCGTGTCAGGATGGCCGAGCGGTCTAAGGCGCTGCGTTCAGGTCGCAGTCTCCCCAGGAGGCGTGGGTTCAAATCCCACTTCTGACAAGAGCCCCTTCTCTTTGTTGCGTTTAGCAAATCGTGTATGGATCTGAATCAACAACCTTGACCTCTCACAGCATAGCTTTGCTTGCAAGCGAAGAAGTTTGGCCTTTTCTTCATCAAGCGCTTGCTTCTTCGATTTTTTGGACAATGTAGACATGGTTGTGTTGTTGAGGCAAAGCTCGGAGCAGGGTGCCATAATGAAGGCTACAGGTTCTGAGCTGAACTTCCTTTTTACGGATGCTGAAAAATTCTTTTGAGATGTCCCAGCACATGTTTGATTGCTGAAGTCAAGGAATGAGCTTCTCTTTGACGATTGGGTATGAAAAGTTGTCATTGTTCATGATTCATAGGTTCATTTCATCTTTTTGTCTGTATTTTGCAGCATGGCCCATAGATGGTTGAAGACATGTCCCAGTCTGCGTCATCAAGTGCATCCTGTAACGCAGCCACTGATTGGTCCGTACACCCGCACTTCCTGTTTCTGCCTTTGTTTATATTTTGGCATGAGGAAGATAGCGGCATGGTCAGATTTACCAAACGGTGGACGATATTGTGCCCTATAGCCGTCCTTGACTGTAGTGTAGCAGTGGTCCAGTGTCCTTTTGCCCCTGGTGGGACAGGTGATATGCTGATGAAAGTTTGGCGCTTCGCGTTTAAGGTTGGCACTGTTAAAGTCCACCGCCACAATAAGCGCAGCGTCACGGTGTTGTGTCTGGTGCTGTGTCAATGCCTCATGCAGCTCGCATAAGGCAGTCTCCGTGTGCGCTTAAGGCAGGATATAAATGGTGCTGATTATTACCGATGTAAATTTCCGAGGTAAATAAAAAGGAGGACACATGATGGACAGTAGTTCCACGTTTGGAGTGCAGGAGCGTGCGAGAGGAACAACGCTCCTGCTGTTGCACCAGCTGCTATTGACCATTAAACACACGCCGCCTCCCCTTGACTTCCCTAAGTCCTGTGTCCTGTCCATGCGGTGAACGGAGAAGAACTCGGCCGGCTGGATGACGTGGTCCGGCACCGCTGGGTTCAGCCATGTCTCGGTAAAGCAGAGGAGATTGCAGTCCCGAATGTCTCTCTGGAACTTTATCCTGGCCCTGAGGTCATCGAGTTTGTTCTCCAGTGACTGGACATCGTGACGGCAGCCGACCTCACTGGCGCCATCTTGCGCCTTCCTGAGCATAAGACAATCTCCTAAGAGTAAGTCTCCACCGGGAAATTGTGGAAATCCTTGGCAAGTAGTCTGCAATTTCCAATTTTCTGCCCTTGAGAATTCCTTAATCCAAGCTAGCCCTCTTAATCGCTTTGAACAACTTGTGCCAAATGCTCTTTTTTCCTAAGCACCAATAGAAGGTAACGCCTGAACAGGGACTTGAACCCTGGACCCTCAGATTAAAAGTCTGATGCTCTACCGACTGAGCTATCCAATTTATCCTGGCATACAGTTTACAGCAAAAAAAATATGTATATATATATATATATACTAGCTTATTGACAGCCATTGACTTCATTTAAATGTGACCAAATATAAGTCGGTAGAGTGAAACGTCCCACATATAAAAAGTCAAACTTGTGTGGAAGCAAACATCAGGCAAATGTTCCACGGCTACTCAGAAAATGATTCAATTCTTGCAAATCAAAATGCCAGTGTTCGTTCACTTCTGTGGGAGGAATAGAGCTACCTTGCTTGAGCTCCATGGACAGATGTCTACCTGTGGAAAACACATGAAAACTGAGCAGAAATCCTGGCTGAAAGCAAGATACCCTGCCACAACCTGAGCCCACAAGCACTTAAGCCTTGAGTTCCTAATGCAGTTGGACCCAGACCTTGTCTGGTGCACCAAGAGATGAAACTCACAACAGGCACTGCTGGGATTTGAACCCAGGATCTCCTGTTTACAAGACAGGTGCTTTCACCAGCTAAGCCACAGTGCCAACAGCCTGGGTGGCACCTTGGGCATGACCCAGCACTTTTAAACGAGACTCTCCTGGCCAAGACTTAATCTGATTGCAATGCTAATATTTCCTCCATCCGCATGCAGACCTCGCTAAGCTAGTGAGACGAGTACTCAACCAGCGATGCCATGCAAATACTTTGATGTTTGTTTGCTCATCCTAACTTTGATTTCGGCTTGATAAGATCCCAAAACGGGTGAAAATCCTCAAGAAAATGTCAACTTTTAGATCTGTAAATGGCACACAAGCCACAGCAAACAAGGTTATGGGTGATCTCCAGCCATAGTCCTAACAAGCATATCACAACAGTCAGGGGAAAGGAATTAAAATCCACTTGCCATGCACATCTAAAAGCAAGCAAGCCTTCATCAGATTGCTGTTGTGGACTTTGGCTCTTTGTCCCATAAGGATTGCGTGACTCAATGTCGTAACCTTTTGTTGAAGCTGGAGTTGAGCTGAGGGCTTGATTTGGGACAAATGGGCAGAAACATGTGGAAAACAATGATATTTCTTAAATTCAGCTGACAAGTCATTCAATCAAATATGGCACATAGGAAAGTGCATCTTGAACAGGGATTCCTGACCAAAGATTTCATTTTAGACATGGGGTGTGGATGAAAAGAAGGTAACAAGTTAGTGACTCTGGTGGGACTCGAACCCACAACCTTTGAATAGCTCCACAGCTGAGTCTAGAAGTCCAATGGGCTATCCATTGCGCCACAGAGCCAACCAGGGTGTTTTTTTTTTCAGGCTCTCCAAGACTCATGGATGCTGGAGTTCATTAGGCAGATGCTTTTCTGTTGCTACTAATCAAATTCCACCAAATGCAAACAACTATGGCAGGTGCTGAAACTTGTTGAAAACTGCTTTGCTGTTTTGCTAAGGTAAAACGTGAACATGGTTCCTGTCTGAAGCCTAAAAATCCTGAACTTAAGCCAACCGATACACTTGCGTGTATTGGAAAGATCCAAGGCTTGCTTTGGGGAGGAGGTCAAGTCATGAAATGAGACGTGGCAAAAGTTTATTTAACCACAGGCCCACGCTAAGTTCGCACTATTGGTGTAGTCGTGGCCGAGTGGTTAAGGCGATGGACTAGAAATCCATTGGGGTCTCCCCGCGCAGATTCGAATCCTGCCGATTACGTCTGTTATTTTGCACAAGAAAGACATGTTGCAACTCATTGTGTTGTGGCTGTGATTTGTAACAAATTTCCTCATGCCCTTAATAGTTGGTGCTTTCTCGAAGACATAATAGTGACATCCTGCCCCCTTTTTATCCTTAATAGCTGCTCCTTTGTTGGAGAAATCCTGTCACCCCTTCCCAACGTTGAATTGTCTTCCAATGACAAGCTGCCCGTAGACATCCGATCGGTTATATGAGTGCGTGGCCAGCGACCTGTAATCCGTGCAAGACGTGACTTTTCTAGAGCCTGCCGTGTCAGGATGGCCGAGCGGTCTAAGGCGCTGTGTTCAGGTCGCAGTCTCCCCTGGAGGCGTGGGTTCAAATCCCACTTCTGACAAGAGCCCCGTCTCTTTGTTGCGTTTAGGAAATCGTGTATGGATCTGTATCAACAACCTTGACCTCTCACAGCATAGCTTTGCTTGCAAGCGAAGAAGTTTGGACTTTTCTTCATCAAGCGCTTGCTTCTTCGATTTTTTGGACAATGTAGACATGGTTGTGTTGTTGAGGCAAAGCTCGGAGCAGGGTGCCATAATGAAGGCTACAGGTTCTGAGCTGAACTTCCTTTTTACGGATGCTGAAAAATTCTTTTGAGATGTCCCAGCACATGTTTGATTGCTGAAGTCAAGGAATCAGCTTCTCTTTGACGATTGGGTATGAAAAGTTGTCATTGTTCATGATTCATAGGTTCATTTCATCTTTTTGTCTGTATTTTGCAGCATGGCCCATAGATGGTTGAAGACATGTCCCAGTCTGCGTCATCAAGTGCATCCTGTAACGCGGCCACTGATTGGTCCGTACAGCGCGCGACCTCCCTCTGAACCCGCACTTCCTGTTTCTGCCTTTGTTTGTATTTTGGCATGAGGAAGATAGCGGCATGGTCAGATTTACCAAACGGTGGACGAGATTGTGCCCTGTAGCCGTCCTTGACTGTAGTGTAGCAGTGGTCCAGTGTCCTTTTGCCCCTGGTGGGACAGGTGATATGCTGATGAAAGTTTGGCGCTTCGCGTTTAAGGTTGGCACTGTTAAAGTCCACCGCCACAATAAGCGCAGCGTCACGGTGTTGTGTCTGGTGCTGTGTGAATGCCTCATGCAGCTCGCATAAGGCAGTCTTCGTGTGCGCTTAAGGCAGGATATAAATGGTGCTGATTATTACCGATGTAAATTTCCGAGGTAAATAAAAAGGAGGACACATGATGGACAGTAGTTCCACGTTTGGAGTGCAGGAGCGTGCGAGAGGAACAACGCTCCTGCTGTTGCACCAGCTGCTATTGACCATTAAACACACGCCGCCTCCCCTTGACTTCCCTAAGTCCTGTGTCCTGTCCATGCGGTGAACGGAGAAGAACTCGGCCGGCTGGATGACGTGGTCCGGCACCGCTGGGTTCAGCCATGTCTCGGTAAAGCAGAGGAGATTGCAGTCCCGAATGTCTCTCTGGAACTTTATCCTGGCCCTGAGGTCATCGAGTTTGTTCTCCAGTGACTGGACATCGTGACAGCAGCCGACCTCACTGGCGCCATCTTGCGCCTTCCTGAGCGTAAGACAATCTACTAAGAGTAAGTCTGCACCGGGAAATTGTGGAAATCCTTGGCAAGTAGTCTGCAATTTCCAATTTTCTGCCCTTGAGAATTCCTTAATCCAAGCTAGCCCTCTTAATCGCTTTGAACAACTTGTGCCAAATGCTCTTTTTTCCTAAGCACCAATAGAAGGTAACGCCTGAACAGGGACTTGAACCCTGGACCCTCAGATTAAAAGTCTGATGCTCTACCGACTGAGCTATCCAATTTATCCTGGCATACAGTTTACAGCAAAAAAAATATGTATATATATATATATATATATTTATCCATATATACTAGCTTATTGACAGCCATTGACTTCATTTAAATGTGACCAAATATAAGTCGGTAGAGTGAAACGTCCCACATATAAAAAGTCACACTTGTGTGGAAGCAAACATCAGGCAAATGTTCCACGGCTACTCAGAAAATGATTCAATTCTTGCAAATCAAAATGCCAGTGTTCGTTCACTTCTGTGGGAGGAATAGAGCTACCTTGCTTGAGCTTCATGGACAGATGTCTACCTGTGGAAAACACATGAAAACTGAGCAGAAATCCTGGCTGAAAGCAAGATACCCTGCCACAACCTGAGCCCACAAGCACTTAAGCCTTGAGTTCCTAATGCAGTTGGACCCAGACCATCTCTGGTGCACCAAGAGATGAAACTCACAACAGGCACTGCTGGGATTTGAACCCAGGATCTCCTGTTTACAAGACAGGTGCTTTCACCAGCTAAGCCACAGTGCCAACAGCCTGGGTGGCACCTTGGGCATGACCCAGCACTTTTAACCGAGACTCTCCTGGCCAAGACTTAATCTGATTGCAATGCTAATATTTCCTCCATCCGCATGCAGACCTTGCTAAGCTAGTAATACGAGTACTCAACCAGCGATGCCATGCAAATGCTTTGATGTTTGTTTGCTCATCCTAACTTTGATTTCGGCTTGATAAGATCCCAAAACGGGTGAAAATCCTCAAGAAAATGTCAACTTTTAGATCTGTAAATGGCACACAAGCCACAGCAAACAAGGTTATGGGTGATCTCCAGCCATAGTCCTAACAAGCATATCACAACAGTCAGG
>NC_071104.1:1750000-1752500 GCF_024256425.1 Clarias gariepinus
ATGCGCTATCCATTGCGCCACAGAGCCAACCAGGGTGTTTTTTTTTTCAGGCTCTCCAAGACTCATGGATGCTCGAGTTCATTAGGCAGATGCTTTTCTGTTGCTACTAATCAAATTCCACCAAATGCAAACAACTATGGCAGGTGCTGAAACTTGTTGAAAACTGCTTTGCTGTTTTGCTAAGGTAAAACGTGAACATGGTTCCTGTCTGAAGCCTAAAAATCCTGAACTTAAGCCAACCGATACACTTGCGTGTATTGGAAAGATCCAAGGCTTGCTTTGGGGAGGAGGTCAAGTCATGAAATGAGACGTGGCAAAAGTTTATTTAACCACAGGCCCACGCTAAGTTCGCACTATTGGTGTAGTCGTGGCCGAGTGGTTAAGGCGATGGACTAGAAATCCATTGCGGTCTCCCCGCGCAGATTCGAATCCTGCCGATTACGTCTGTTATTTTGCACAAGAAAGACATGTTGCAACTCATTGTGTTGTGGCTGTGATTTGTAACAAATTTCCTCATGCCCTTAATAGTTGGTGCTTTCTCGAAGACATAATAGTGACATCCTGCCCCCTTTTTATCCTTAATAGCTGCTCCTTTGTTGGAGAAATCCTGTCACCCCTTCCCAACGTTGAATTGTCTTCCAATGACAAGCTGCCCGTAGACATCCGATCGGTTATATGAGTGCGTGGCCAGCGACCTGTAATCCGTGCAAGACGTGACTTTTCTAGAGCCTGCCGTGTCAGGATGGCCGAGCGGTCTAAGGCGCTGTGTTCAGGTCGCAGTCTCCCCTGGAGGCGTGGGTTCAAATCCCACTTCTGACAAGAGCCCCGTCTCTTTGTTGCGTTTAGGAAATCGTGTATGGATCTGTATCAACAACCTTGACCTCTCACAGCATAGCTTTGCTTGCAAGCGAAGAAGTTTGGACTTTTCTTCATCAAGCGCTTGCTTCTTCGATTTTTTGGACAATGTAGACATGGTTGTGTTGTTGAGGCAAAGCTCGGAGCAGGGTGCCATAATGAAGGCTACAGGTTCTGAGCTGAACTTCCTTTTTACGGACGCTGAAAAATTCTTTTGAGATGTCCCAGCACATGTTTGATTGCTGAAGTCAAGGAATCAGCTTCTCTTTGACGATTGGGTATGAAAAGTTGTCATTGTTCATGATTCATAGGTTCATTTCATCTTTTTGTCTGTATTTTGCAGCATGGCCCATAGATGGTTGAAGACATGTCCCAGTCTGCGTCATCAAGTGCATCCTGTAACGCGGCCACTGATTGGTCCGTACAGCGCGCGACCTCCCTCTGAACCCGCACTTCCTGTTTCTGCCTTTGTTTATATTTTGGCATGAGGAAGATAGCGGCATGGTCAGATTTACCAAACGGTGGACGAGATTGTGCCCTATAGCCGTCCTTGACTGTAGTGTAGCAGTGGTCCAGTGTCCTTTTGCCCCTGGTGGGACAGGTGATATGCTGATGAAAGTTTGGCGCTTCGCGTTTAAGGTTGGCACTGTTAAAGTCCACCGCCACAATAAGCGCAGCGTCACGGTGTTGTGTCTGGTGCTGTGTGAATGCCTCATGCAGCTCGCATAAGGCAGTCTCCGTGTGCGCTTAAGGCAGGATATAAATGGTGCTGATTATTACCGATGTAAATTTCCGAGGTAAATAAAAAGGAGGACACATGATGGACAGTAGTTCCACGTTTGGAGTGCAGGAGCGTGCGAGAGGAACAACGCTCCTGCTGTTGCACCAGCTGCTATTGACCATTAAACACACGCCGCCTCCCCTTGACTTCCCTAAGTCCTGTGTCCTGTCCATGCGGTGAACGGAGAAGAACTCGGCCGGCTGGATGACGTGGTCCGGCACCGCTGGGTTCAGCCATGTCTCGGTAAAGCAGAGGAGATTGCAGTCCCGAATGTCTCTCTGGAACTTTATCCTGGCCCTGAGGTCATCGAGTTTGTTCTCCAGTGACTGGACATCGTGACGGCAGCCGACCTCACTGGCGCCATCTTGCGCCTTCCTGAGCATAAGACAATCTCCTAAGAGTAAGTCTCCACCGGGAAATTGTGGAAATCCTTGGCAAGTAGTCTGCAATTTCCAATTTTCTGCCCTTGAGAATTCCTTAATCCAAGCTAGCCCTCTTAATCGCTTTGAACAACTTGTGCCAAATGCTCTTTTTTCCTAAGCACCAATAGAAGGTAACGCCTGAACAGGGACTTGAACCCTGGACCCTCAGATTAAAAGTCTGATGCTCTACCGACTGAGCTATCCAATTTATCCTGGCATACAGTTTACAGCAAAAAAAATATGTATATATATATATATATATTTATCCATATATACTAGCTTATTGACAGCCATTGACTTCATTTAAATGTGACCAAATATAAGTCGGTAGAGTGAAACGTCCCACATATAAAAAGTCACACTTGTGTGGAAGCAAACATCAGGCAAATGTTCCACGGCTACTCAGAAAATGATTCAATTCTTGCAAATCAAAATGCCAGTG
>NC_071104.1:1757500-1777500 GCF_024256425.1 Clarias gariepinus
TAAAGCAGAGGAGATTGCAGTCCCGAATGTCTCTCTGGAACTTTATCCTGGCCCTGAGGTCATCGAGTTTGTTCTCCAGTGACTGGACATCGTGACGGCAGCCGACCTCACTGGCGCCATCTTGCGCCTTCCTGAGCATAAGACAATCTCCTAAGAGTAAGTCTCCACCGGGAAATTGTGGAAATCCTTGGCAAGTAGTCTGCAATTTCCAATTTTCTGCCCTTGAGAATTCCTTAATCCAAGCTAGCCCTCTTAATCGCTTTGAACAACTTGTGCCAAATGCTCTTTTTTCCTAAGCACCAATAGAAGGTAACGCCTGAACAGGGACTTGAACCCTGGACCCTCAGATTAAAAGTCTGATGCTCTACCGACTGAGCTATCCAATTTATCCTGGCATACAGTTTACAG
This sequence comes from Clarias gariepinus, assembly GCF_024256425.1. NCBI lineage: Eukaryota > Metazoa > Chordata > Actinopteri > Siluriformes > Clariidae > Clarias > Clarias gariepinus. The sequence continues at coordinate 1,757,909 of NC_071104.1, forward strand.
CAAAAAAAATATGTATATATATATATATATATATATACTAGCTTATTGACAGCCATTGACTTCATTTAAATGTGACCAAATATAAGTCGGTAGAGTGAAACGTCCCACATATAAAAAGTCACACTTGTGTGGAAGCAAACATCAGGCAAATGTTCCACGGCTACTCAGAAAATGATTCAATTCTTGCAAATCAAAATGCCAGTGTTCGTTCACTTCTGTGGGAGGAATAGAGCTACCTTGCTTGAGCTCCATGGACAGATGTCTACCTGTGGAAAACACATGAAAACTGAGCAGAAATCCTGGCTGAAAGCAAGATACCCTGCCACAACCTGAGCCCACAAGCACTTAAGCCTTGAGTTCCTAATGCAGTTGGACCCAGACCTTGTCTGGTGCACCAAGAGATGAAACTCACAACAGGCACTGCTGGGATTTGAACCCAGGATCTCCTGTTTACAAGACAGGTGCTTTCACCAGCTAAGCCACAGTGCCAACAGCCTGGGTGGCACCTTGGGCATGACCCAGCACTTTTAACCGAGACTCTCCTGGCCAAGACTTAATCTGATTGCAATGCTAATATTTCCTCCATCCGCATGCAGACCTCGCTGAGCTAGTGAGACGAGTACTCAACCAGCGATGCCATGCAAATGCTTTGATGTTTGTTTGCTCATCCTAACTTTGATTTCGGCTTGATAAGATCCCAAAACGGGTAAAAATCCTCAAGAAAATGTCAACTTTTAGATCTGTAAATTGCACACAAGCCACAGCAAACAAGGTTATGGGTGATCTTCAGCCATAGTCCTAACAAGCATATCACAACAGTCAGGGGAAAGGAATTAAAATCCATTTGCCATGCACATCTAAAAGCAAGCAAGCCTTCATCAGATTGCTGTTGTGGACTTTGGCTCTTTGTCCCATAAGGATTGCGTGACTCAATGTCGTAACCTTTTGTTGAAGCTGGAGTTGAGCTGAGGGCTTGATTTGGGACAAATGGGCAGAAACATGTGGAAAACAATGATATTTCTTAAATTCTGCTGACAAGTCATTCAATCAAATATGGCACATAGGAAAGTGCATCTTGAACAGGGATTCCTGACCAAAGATTTCATTTTAGACATGGGGTGTGGATGAAAAGAAGGTAACAAGTTAGTGACTCTGGTGGGACTCGAACCCACAACCTTTGAATAGCTCCACAGCTGAGCCTAGAAGTCCAATGCGCTATCCATTGCGCCACAGAGCCAACCAGGGTGTTTTTTTTTTTTCAGGCTCTCCAAGACTCATGGATGCTGGAGTTCATTAGGCAGATGCTTTTCTGTTGCTACTAATCTAATTCCACCAAATGCAAACAACTATGGCAGGTGCTGAAACTTGTTGAAAACTGCTTTGCTGTTTTGCTAAGGTAAAACGTGAACATGGTTCCTGTCTGAAGCCTAAAAATCCTGAACTTAAGCCAACCGATACACTTGCGTGTATTGGAAAGATCCAAGGCTTGCTTTGGGGAGGAGGTCAAGTCATGAAATGAGACGTGGCAAAAGTTTATTTAACCACAGGCCCACGCTAAGTTCGCACACTTGGTGTAGTCGTGGCCGAGTGGTTAAGGCGATGGACTAGATATCCATTGGGGTCTCCCCGCGCAGATTCGTATCCTGCCGATTACGTCTGTTATTTTGCACAAGAAAGACATGTTGCAACTCATTGTGTTGTGGCTGTGATTTGTAACAAATTTCCTCATGCCCTTAATAGTTGGTGCTTTCTCGAAGACATAATAGTGACATCCTGCCCCCTTTTTATCCTTAATAGCTGCTGCTTTGTTGGAGAAATCCTGTCACCCCTTCCCAACGTTGAATTGTCTTCCAATGACAAGCTGCCCGTAGACATCCGATCGGTTATATGAGTGCGTGGCCAGCGACCTGTAATCCGTGCAAGACGTGACTTTTCTAGAGCCTGCCGTGTCAGGATGGCCGAGCGGTCTAAGGCGCTGCGTTCAGGTCGCAATCTCCCCTGGAGGCGTGGGTTCAAATCCCACTTCTGACAAGAGCCCCTTCTCTTTGTTGCGTTTAGGAAATCGTTTATGGATCTGAATCAACAACCTTGACCTCTCACAGCATAGCTTTGCTTGCAAGCGAAGAACTTTGGACTTTTCTTCATCAAGCGCTTGCTTCTTCGATTTTTTGGACAATGTAGACATGGTTGTGTTGTTGAGGCAAAGCTCGGAGCAGGGTGCCATAATGAAGGCTACAGGTTCTGAGCTGAACTTCCTTTTTACGGATGCTGAAAAATTCTTTTGAGATGTCCCAGCACATGTTTGATTGCTGAAGTCAAGGAATCAGCTTCTCTTTGACGATTGGGTATGAAAAGTTGTCATTGTTCATGATTCATAGGTTCATTTCATCTTTTTGTCTGTATTTTGCAGCATGGCCCATAGATGGTTGAAGACATGTCCCAGTCTGCGTCATCAAGTGCATCCTGTAACGCGGCCACTAATTGGTCCGTACAGCGCGCGACCTCCCTCTGAACCCGCACTTCCTGTTTCTGCCTTTGTTTATATTTTGGCATGAGGAAGATAGCGGCATGGTCAGATTTACCAAAGGGTGGACGAGATTGTGCCCTATAGCCGTCCTTGACTGTAGTGTAGCAGTGGTCCAGTGTCCTTTTGCCCCTGGTGGGACAGGTGATATGCTGATGAAAGTTTGGCCCTTCGCGTTTAAGGTTGGCACTGTTAAAGTCCACCGCCACAATAAGCGCAGCGTCACGGTGTTGTGTCTGGTGCTGTGTGAATGCCTCATGCAGCTCGCATAAGGCAGTCTCCGTGTGCGCTTAAGGCAGGATATAAATGGTGCTGAATATTACCGATGTAAATTTCCGAGGTAAATAAAAAGGAGGACACATGATGGACAGTAGTTCCACGTTTGGAGTGCAGGAGCGTGCGAGAGGAACAACGCTCCTGCTGTTGCACCAGCTGCTATTGACCATTAAACACACGCCGCCTCCCCTTGACTTCCCTAAGTCCTGTGTCCTGTCCATGCGGTGAACGGAGAAGAACTCGGCCGGCTGGATGACGTGGTCCGGCACCGCTGGGTTCAGCCATGTCTCGGTAAAGCAGAGGAGATTGCAGTCCCGAATGTCTCTCTGGAACTTTATCCTGGCCCTGAGGTCATCGAGTTTGTTCTCCAGTGACTGGACATCGTGACGGCAGCCGACCTCACTGGCGCCATCTTGCGCCTTCCTGAGCATAAGACAATCTCCTAAGAGTAAGTCTCCACCGGGAAATTGTGGAAATCCTTGGCAAGTAGTCTGCAATTTCCAATTTTCTGCCCTTGAGAATTCCTTAATCCAAGCTAGCCCTCTTAATCGCTTTGAACAACTTGTGCCAAATGCTCTTTTTTCCTAAGCACCAATAGAAGGTAACGCCTGAACAGGGACTTGAACCCTGGACCCTCAGATTAAAAGTCTGATGCTCTACCGACTGAGCTATCCAATTTATCCTGGCATACAGTTTACAGCAAAAAAAATATGTATATATATATATATATATTTATCCATATATACTAGCTTATTGACAGCCATTGACTTCATTTAAATGTGACCAAATATAAGTCGGTAGAGTGAAACGTCCCACATATAAAAAGTCACACTTGTGTGGAAGCAAACATCAGGCAAATGTTCCACGGCTACTCAGAAAATGATTCAATTCTTGCAAATCAAAATGCCAGTGTTCGTTCACTTCTGTGGGAGGAATAGAGCTACCTTGCTTGAGCTCCATGGACAGATGTCTACCTGTGGAAAACACATGAAAACTGAGCAGAAATCCTGGCTGAAAGCAAGATACCCTGCCACAACCTGAGCCCACAAGCACTTAAGCCTTGAGTTCCTAATGCAGTTGGACCCAGACCTTGTCTGGTGCACCAAGAGATGAAACTCACAACAGGCACTGCTGGGATTTGAACCCAGGATCTCCTGTTTACAAGACAGGTGCTTTCACCAGCTAAGCCACAGTGCCAACAGCCTGGGTGGCACCTTGGGCATGACCCAGCACTTTTAACCGAGACTCTCCTGGCCAAGACTTAATCTGATTGCAATGCTAATATTTCCTCCATCCGCATGCAGACCTCGCTAAGCTAGTGAGACGAGTACTCAACCAGCGATGCCATGCAAATGCTTTGATGTTTGTTTGCTCATCCTAACTTTGATTTCGGCTTGATAAGATCCCAAAACGGGTGAAAATCCTCAAGAAAATGTCAACTTTTAGATCTGTAAATGGCACACAAGCCACAGCAAACAAGGTTATGGGTGATCTCCAGCCATAGTCCTAACAAGCATATCACAACAGTCAGGGGAAAGGAATTAAAATCCACTTGCCATGCACATCTAAAAGCAAGCAAGCCTTCATCAGATTGCTGTTGTGGACTTTGGCTCTTTGTCCCATAAGGATTGCGTGAATCAATGTCGTAACCTTTTGTTGAAGCTGGAGTTGAGCTGAGGGCTTGATTTGGGACAAATGGGCAGAAACATGTGGAAAACAATGATATTTCTTAAATTCTGCTGACAAGTCATTCAATTAAATATGGCACATAGGAAAGTGCATCTTGAACAGGGATTCCTGACCAAAGATTTCATTTTAGACATGGGGTGTGGATGAAAAGAAGGTAACAAGTTAGTGACTCTGGTGGGACTCGAACCCACAACCTTTGAATAGCTCCACAGCTGAGTCTAGAAGTCCAATGCGCTATCCATTGCGCCACAGAGCCAACCAGGGAGTTTTTTTTTCAGGCTCTCCAAGACTCATGGATGCTGGAGTTCATTAGGCAGATGCTTTTCTGTTGCTACTAATCAAATTCCACCAAATGCAAACAACTATGGCAGGTGCTGAAACTTGTTGAAAACTGCTTTGCTGTTTTGCTAAGGTAAAACGTGAACATGGTTCCTGTCTGAAGCCTAAAAATCCTGAACTTAAGCCAACCGATACACTTGCGTGTATTGGAAAGATCCAAGGCTTGCTTTGGGGAGGAGGTCAAGTCATGAAATGAGACGTGGCAAAAGTTTATTTAACCACAGGCCCACGCTAAGTTCGCACTATTGGTGTAGTCGTGGCCGAGTGGTTAAGGCGATGGACTAGAAATCCATTGCGGTCTCCCCGCGCAGATTCGAATCCTGCCGATTACGTCTGTTATTTTGCACAAGAAAGACATGTTGCAACTCATTGTGTTGTGGCTGTGATTTGTAACAAATTTCCTCATGCCCTTAATAGTTGGTGCTTTCTCGAAGACATAATAGTGACATCCTGCCCCCTTTTTATCCTTAATAGCTGCTGCTTTGTTGGAGAAATCCTGTCACCCCTTCCCAACGTTGAATTGTCTTCCAATGACAAGCTGCCCGTAGACATCCGATCGGTTATATGAGTGCGTGGCCAGCGACCTGTAATCCGTGCAAGACGTGACTTTTCTAGAGCCTGCCGTGTCAGGATGGCCGAGCGGTCTAAGGCGCTGCGTTCAGGATGCAGTCTCCCCTGGAGGCGTGGGTTCAAATCCCACTTCTGACAAAAGCCCCTTCTCTTTGTTGCGTTTAGGAAATCGTGTATGGATCTGAATCAACAACCTTGACCTCTCACAGCATAGCTTTGCTTGCAAGCGAAGAAGTTTGGACTTTTCTTCATCTAGCGCTTGCTTCTTCGATTTTTTGGACAATGTAGACATGGTTGTGTTGAGGCAAAGCTCGGAGCAGGGTGCTATAATGAAGGCTACAGGTTCTGAGCTGAACTTCAGACATCAGGCAAATGTTCCACGGCTACTCAGAAAATGATTCAATTCTTGCAAATCAAAATGCCAGTGTTCGTTCACTTCTGTGGGAGGAATAGAGCTACCTTGCTTGAGCTCCATGGACAGATGTCTACCTGTGGAAAACACATGAAAACTGAGCAGATATCCTGGCTGAAAGCAAGATACCCTGCCACAACCTGAGCCCACAAGCACTTAAGCCTTGAGTTCCTAATGCAGTTGGACCCAGACCTTGTCTGGTGCACCAAGAGATGAAACTCACAACAGGCACTGCTGGGATTTGAACCCAGGATCTCCTGTTTACAAGACAGGTGCTTTCACCAGCTAAGCCACAGTGCCAACAGCCTGGGTGGCACCTTGGGCATGACCCAGCACTTTTAACCGAGACTCTCCTGGCCAAGACTTAATCTGATTGCAATGCTAATATTTCCTCCATCCGCATGCAGACCTCGCTAAGCTAGTGAGACGAGTACTCAACCAGCGATGCCATGCAAATGCTTTGATGTTTGTTTGCTCATCCTAACTTTGATTTCGGCTTGATAAGATCCCAAAACGGGTGAAAATCCTCAAGAAAATGTCAACTTTTAGATCTGTAAATGGCACACAAGCCACAGCAAACAAGGTTATGGGTGATCTCCAGCCATAGTCCTAACAAGCATATCACAACAGTCAGGGGAAAGGAATTAAAATCCACTTGCCATGCACATCTAAAAGCAAGCAAGCCTTCATCAGATTGCTGTTGTGGACTTTGGCTCTTTGTCCCATAAGGATTGCGTGAATCAATGTCGTAACCTTTTGTTGAAGCTGGAGTTGAGCTGAGGGCTTGATTTGGGACAAATGGGCAGAAACATGTGGAAAACAATGATATTTCTTAAATTCTGCTGACAAGTCATTCAATTAAATATGGCACATAGGAAAGTGCATCTTGAACAGGGATTCCTGACCAAAGATTTCATTTTAGACATGGGGTGTGGATGAAAAGAAGGTAACAAGTTAGTGACTCTGGTGGGACTCGAACCCACAACCTTTGAATAGCTCCACAGCTGAGTCTAGAAGTCCAATGCGCTATCCATTGCGCCACAGAGCCAACCAGGGAGTTTTTTTTTCAGGCTCTCCAAGACTCATGGATGCTGGAGTTCATTAGGCAGATGCTTTTCTGTTGCTACTAATCAAATTCCACCAAATGCAAACAACTATGGCAGGTGCTGAAACTTGTTGAAAACTGCTTTGCTGTTTTGCTAAGGTAAAACGTGAACATGGTTCCTGTCTGAAGCCTAAAAATCCTGAACTTAAGCCAACCGATACACTTGCGTGTATTGGAAAGATCCAAGGCTTGCTTTGGGGAGGAGGTCAAGTCATGAAATGAGACGTGGCAAAAGTTTATTTAACCACAGGCCCACGCTAAGTTCGCACTATTGGTGTAGTCGTGGCCGAGTGCTTAAGGCGATGGACTAGAAATCCATTGCGGTCTCCCCGCGCAGATTCGAATCCTGCCGATTACGTCTGTTATTTTGCACAAGAAAGACATGTTGCAACTCATTGTGTTGTGGCTGTGATTTGTAACAAATTTCCTCATGCCCTTAATAGTTGGTGCTTTCTCAAAGACATAATAGTGACATCCTGCCCCCTTTTTATCCTTAATAGCTGCTGCTTTGTTGGAGAAATCCTGTCACCCCTTCCCAACGTTGAATTGTCTTCCAATGACAAGCTGCCCGTAGACATCCGATCGGTTATATGAGTGCGTGGCCAGCGACCTGTAATCCGTGCAAGACGTGACTTTTCTAAAGCCTGCCGTGTCAGGATGGCCGAGCGGTCTAAGGCGCTGCGTTCAGGTCGCAGTCTCCCCTGGAGGCGTGGGTTCAAATCCCACTTCTGACAAGAGCCCTTTCTCTTTGTAGTGTTTAGGAAATCGTGTATGGATCTGAATCAACAACCTTGACCTGTCACAGCATAGCTTTGCTTGCAAGCGAGGAAGTTTGGACTTTTCTTCATCAAGCGCTTGCTTCTTCGATTTTTTGGACAATGTAGACATGGTTGTGTTGTTGAGGCAAAGCTCGGAGCAGGGTGCCATAATGAAGGCTACAGGTTCTGAGCTGAACTTCAGACATCAGGCAAATGTTCCACGGCTACTCAGAAAATGATTCAATTCTTGCAAATCAAAATGCCAGTGTTCGTTCACTTCTGTGGGAGGAATAGAGCTACCTTGCTTGAGCTCCATGGACAGATGTCTACCTGTGGAAAACACATGAAAACTGAGCAGAAATCCTGGCTGAAAGCAAGATACCCTGCCACAACCTGAGCCCACAAGCACTTAAGCCTTGAGTTCCTAATGCAGTTGGACCCAGACCTTGTCTGGTGCACCAAGAGATGAAACTCACAACAGGCACTGCTGGGATTTGAACCCAGGATCTCCTGTTTACAAGACAGGTGCTTTCACCAGCTAAGCCACAGTGCCAACAGCCTGGGTGGCACCTTGGGCATGACCCAGCACTTTTAACCGAGACTCTCCTGGCCAAGACTTAATCTGATTGCAATGCTAATATTTCCTCCATCCGCATGCAGACCTCGCTAAGCTAGTGAGACGAGTACTCAACCAGCGATGCCATGCAAATGCTTTGATGTTTGTTTGCTCATCCTAACTTTGATTTCGGCTTGATAAGATCCCAAAACGGGTGAAAATCCTCAAGAAAATGTCAACTTTTAGATCTGTAAATGGCACACAAGCCACAGCAAACAAGGTTATGGGTGATCTCCAGCCATAGTCCTAACAAGCATATCACAACAGTCAGGGGAAAGGAATTAAAATCCACTTGCCATGCACATCTAAAAGCAAGCAAGCCTTCATCAGATTGCTGTTGTGGACTTTGGCTCTTTGTCCCATAAGGATTGCGTGAATCAATGTCGTAACCTTTTGTTGAAGCTGGAGTTGAGCTGAGGGCTTGATTTGGGACAAATGGGCAGAAACATGTGGAAAACAATGATATTTCTTAAATTCTGCTGACAAGTCATTCAATTAAATATGGCACATAGGAAAGTGCATCTTGAACAGGGATTCCTGGCCAAAGATTTCATTTTAGACATGGGGTGTGGATGAAAAGAAGGTAACAAGTTAGTGACTCTGGTGGGACTCGAACCCACAACCTTTGAATAGCTCCACAGCTGAGTCTAGAAGTCCAATGCGCTATCCATTGCGCCACAGAGCCAACCAGGGAGTTTTTTTTTCAGGCTCTAAAAGACTCATGGATGCTGGAGTTCATTAGGCAGATGCTTTTCTGTTGCTACTAATCAAATTCCACCAAATGCAAACAACTATGGCAGGTGCTGAAACTTGTTGAAAACTGCTTTGCTGTTTTGCTAAGGTAAAACGTGAACATGGTTCCTGTCTGAAGCCTAAAAATCCTTAAATAAGCCAACCGATACACTTGCGTGTATTGGAAAGATCCAAGGCTTGCTTATGGGAGGAGGTCAAGTCATGAAATGAGACGTGGCAAAAGTTTATTTAACCACAGGCCCACGCTAAGTTCGCACTATTGGTGTAGTCGTGGCCGAGTGGTTAAGGCGATGGACTAGAAATCCATTGCGGTCTCCCCGCGCAGATTCGAATCCTGCCGATTACGTCTGTTATTTTGCACAAGAAAGACATGTTGCAACTCATTGTGTTGTGGCTGTGATTTGTAACAAATTTCCTCATGCCCTTAATAGTTGGTGCTTTCTCGAAGACATAATAGTGACATCCTGCCCCCTTTTTATCCTTAATAGCTGCTCCTTTGTTGGAGAAATCCTGTCACCCCTTCCCAACGTTGAATTGTCTTCCAATGACAAGCTGCCCGTAGACATCCGATCGGTTATATGAGTGCGTGGCCAGCGACCTGTAATCCGTGCAAGACGTGACTTTTCTAGAGCCTGCCGTGTCAGGATGGCCGAGCGGTCTAAGGCGCTGCGTTCAGGACGCAGTCTCCCCTGGAGGCGTGGGTTCAAATCCCACTTCTGACAAAAGCCCCTTCTCTTTGTTGCGTTTAGGAAATCGTGTATGGATCTGAATCAACAACCTTGACCTCTCACAGCATAGCTTTGCTTGCAAGCGAAAAAGTTTGGACTTTTCTTCATCTAGCGCTTGCTTCTTCGATTTTTTGGACAATGTAGACATGGTTGTGTTGAGGCAAAGCTCGGAGCAGGGTGCCATAATGAAGGCTACAGGTTCTGAGCTGAACTTCAGACATCAGGCAAATGTTCCACGGCTACTCAGAAAATGATTCAATTCTTGCAAATCAAAATGCCAGTGTTCGTTCACTTCTGTGGGAGGAATAGAGCTACCTTGCTTGAGCTCCATGGACAGATGTCTACCTGTGGAAAACACATGAAAACTGAGCAGAAATCCTGGCTGAAAGCAAGATACCCTGCCACAACCTGAGCCCACAAGCACTTAAGCCTTGAGTTCCTAATGCAGTTGGACCCAGACCTTGTCTGGTGCACCAAGAGATGAAACTCACAACAGGCACTGCTGGGATTTGAACCCAGGATCTCCTGTTTACAAGACAGGTGCTTTCACCAGCTAAGCCACAGTGCCAACAGCCTGGGTGGCACCTTGGGCATGACCCAGCACTTTTAACCGAGACTCTCCTGGCCAAGACTTAATCTGATTGCAATGCTAATATTTCCTCCATCCGCATGCAGACCTCGCTAAGCTAGTGAGACGAGTACTCAACCAGCGATGCCATGCAAATGCTTTGATGTTTGTTTGCTCATCCTAACTTTGATTTCGGCTTGATAAGATCCCAAAACGGGTGAAAATCCTCAAGAAAATGTCAACTTTTAGATCTGTAAATGGCACACAAGCCACAGCAAACAAGGTTATGGGTGATCTCCAGCCATAGTCCTAACAAGCATATCACAACAGTCAGGGGAAAGGAATTAAAATCCACTTGCCATGCACATCTAAAAGCAAGCAAGCCTTCATCAGATTGCTGTTGTGGACTTTGGCTCTTTGTCCCATAAGGATTGCGTGAATCAATGTCGTAACCTTTTGTTGAAGCTGGAGTTGAGCTGAGGGCTTGATTTGGGACAAATGGGCAGAAACATGTGGAAAACAATGATATTTCTTAAATTCTGCTGACAAGTCATTCAATTAAATATGGCACATAGGAAAGTGCATCTTGAACAGGGATTCCTGACCAAAGATTTCATTTTAGACATGGGGTGTGGATGAAAAGAAGGTAACAAGTTAGTGACTCTGGTGGGACTCGAACCCACAACCTTTGAATAGCTCCACAGCTGAGTCTAGAAGTCCAATGCGCTATCCATTGCGCCACAGAGCCAACCAGGGAGTTTTTTTTTCAGGCTCTAAAAGACTCATGGATGCTGGAGTTCATTAGGCAGATGCTTTTCTGTTGCTACTAATCAAATTCCACCAAATGCAAACAACTATGGCAGGTGCTGAAACTTGTTGAAAACTGCTTTGCTGTTTTGCTAAGGTAAAACGTGAACATGGTTCCTGTCTGAAGCCTAAAAATCCTTAAATAAGCCAACCGATACACTTGCGTGTATTGGAAAGATCCAAGGCTTGCTTTGGGGAGGAGGTCAAGTCATGAAATGAGACGTGGCAAAAGTTTATTTAACCACAGGCCCACGCTAAGTTCGCACTATTGGTGTAGTCGTGGCCGAGTGGTTAAGGCGATGGACTAGAAATCCATTGCGGTCTCCCCGCGCAGATTCGAATCCTGCCGATTACGTCTGTTATTTTGCACAAGAAAGACATGTTGCAACTCATTGTGTTGTGGCTGTGATTTGTAACAAATTTCCTCATGCCCTTAATAGTTGGTGCTTTCTCGAAGACATAATAGTGACATCCTGCCCCCTTTTTATCCTTAATAGCTGCTGCTTTGTTGGAGAAATCCTGTCACCCCTTCCCAACGTTGAATTGTCTTCCAATGACAAGCTGCCCGTAGACATCCGATCGGTTATATGAGTGCGTGGCCAGCGACCTGTAATCCGTGCAAGACGTGACTTTTCTAGAGCCTGCCGTGTCAGGATGGCCGAGCGGTCTAAGGCGCTGCGTTCAGGACGCAGTCTCCCCTGGAGGCGTGGGTTCAAATCCCACTTCTGACAAAAGCCCCTTCTCTTTGTTGCGTTTAGGAAATCGTGTATGGATCTGAATCAACAACCTTGACCTCTCACAGCATAGCTTTGCTTGCAAGCGAAGAAGTTTGGACTTTTCTTCATCTAGCGCTTGCTTCTTCGATTTTTTGGACAATGTAGACATGGTTGTGTTGAGGCAAAGCTCGGAGCAGGGTGCCATAATGAAGGCTACAGGTTCTGAGCTGAACTTCAGACATCAGGCAAATGTTCCACGGCTACTCAGAAAATGATTCAATTCTTGCAAATCAAAATGCCAGTGTTCGTTCACTTCTGTGGGAGGAATAGAGCTACCTTGCTTGAGCTCCATGGACAGATGTCTACCTGTGGAAAACACATGAAAACTGAGCAGAAATCCTGGCTGAAAGCAAGATACCCTGCCACAACCTGAGCCCACAAGCACTTAAGCCTTGAGTTCCTAATGCAGTTGGACCCAGACCTTGTCTGGTGCACCAAGAGATGAAACTCACAACAGGCACTGCTGGGATTTGAACCCAGGATCTCCTTTTTACAAGACAGGTGCTTTCACCAGCTAAGCCACAGTGCCAACAGCCTGGGTGGCACCTTGGGCATGACCCAGCACTTTTAACCGAGACTCTCCTGGCCAAGACTTAATCTGATTGCAATGCTAATATTTCCTCCATCCGCATGCAGACCTCGCTAAGCTAGTGAGACGAGTACTCAACCAGCGATGCCATGCAAATGCTTTGATGTTTGTTTGCTCATCCTAACTTTGATTTCGGCTTGATAAGATCCCAAAACGGGTGAAAATCCTCAAGAAAATGTCAACTTTTAGATCTGTAAATGGCACACAAGCCACAGCAAACAAGGTTATGGGTGATCTCCAGCCATAGTCCTAACAAGCATATCACAACAGTCAGGGGAAAGGAATTAAAATCCACTTGCCATGCACATCTAAAAGCAAGCAAGCCTTCATCAGATTGCTGTTGTGGACTTTGGCTCTTTGTCCCATAAGGATTGCGTGAATCAATGTCGTAACCTTTTGTTGAAGCTGGAGTTGAGCTGAGGGCTTGATTTGGGACAAATGGGCAGAAACATGTGGAAAACAATGATATTTCTTAAATTCTGCTGACAAGTCATTCAATTAAATATGGCACATAGGAAAGTGCATCTTGAACAGGGATTCCTGACCAAAGATTTCATTTTAGACATGGGGTGTGGATGAAAAGAAGGTAACAAGTTAGTGACTCTGGTGGGACTCGAACCCACAACCTTTGAATAGCTCCACAGCTGAGTCTAGAAGTCCAATGCGCTATCCATTGCGCCACAGAGCCAACCAGGGAGTTTTTTTTTCAGGCTCTAAAAGACTCATGGATGCTGGAGTTCATTAGGCAGATGCTTTTCTGTTGCTACTAATCAAATTCCACCAAATGCAAACAACTATGGCAGGTGCTGAAACTTGTTGAAAACTGCTTTGCTGTTTTGCTAAGGTAAAACGTGAACATGGTTCCTGTCTGAAGCCTAAAAATCCTTAAATAAGCCAACCGATACACTTGCGTGTATTGGAAAGATCCAAGGCTTGCTTTGGGGAGGAGGTCAAGTCATGAAATGAGACGTGGCAAAAGTTTATTTAACCACAGGCCCACGCTAAGTTCGCACTATTGGTGTAGTCGTGGCCGAGTGGTTAAGGCGATGGACTAGAAATCCATTGCGGTCTCCCCGCGCAGATTCGAATCCTGCCGATTACGTCTGTTATTTTGCACAAGAAAGACATGTTGCAACTCATTGTGTTGTGGCTGTGATTTGTAACAAATTTCCTCATGCCCTTAATAGTTGGTGCTTTCTCGAAGACATAATAGTGACATCCTGCCCCCTTTTTATCCTTAATAGCTGCTGCTTTGTTGGAGAAATCCTGTCACCCCTTCCCAACGTTGAATTGTCTTCCAATGACAAGCTGCCCGTAGACATCCGATCGGTTATATGAGTGCGTGGCCAGCGACCTGTAATCCGTGCAAGACGTGACTTTTCTAGAGCCTGCCGTGTCAGGATGGCCGAGCGGTCTAAGGCGTTGCGTTCAGGACGCAGTCTCCCCTGGAGGCGTGGGTTCAAATCCCACTTCTGACAAAAGCCCCTTCTCTTTGTTGCGTTTAGGAAATCGTGTATGGATCTGAATCAACAACCTTGACCTCTCACAGCATAGCTTTGCTTGCAAGCGAAGAAGTTTGGACTTTTCTTCATCTAGCGCTTGCTTCTTCGATTTTTTGGACAATGTAGACATGGTTGTGTTGAGGCAAAGCTCGGAGCAGGGTGCCATAATGAAGGCTACAGGTTCTGAGCTGAACTTCAGACATCAGGCAAATGTTCCACGGCTACTCAGAAAATGATTCAATTCTTGCAAATCAAAATGCCAGTGTTCGTTCACTTCTGTGGGAGGAATAGAGCTACCTTGCTTGAGCTCCATGGACAGATGTCTACCTGTGGAAAACACATGAAAACTGAGCAGAAATCCTGGCTGAAAGCAAGATACCCTGCCACAACCTGAGCCCACAAGCACTTAAGCCTTGAGTTCCTAATGCAGTTGGACCCAGACCTTGTCTGGTGCACCAAGAGATGAAACTCACAACAGGCACTGCTGGGATTTGAACCCAGGATCTCCTTTTTACAAGACAGGTGCTTTCACCAGCTAAGCCACAGTGCCAACAGCCTGGGTGGCACCTTGGGCATGACCCAGCACTTTTAACCGAGACTCTCCTGGCCAAGACTTAATCTGATTGCAATGCTAATATTTCCTCCATCCGCATGCAGACCTCGCTAAGCTAGTGAGACGAGTACTCAACCAGCGATGCCATGCAAATGCTTTGATGTTTGTTTGCTCATCCTAACTTTGATTTCGGCTTGATAAGATCCCAAAACGGGTGAAAATCCTCAAGAAAATGTCAACTTTTAGATCTGTAAATGGCACACAAGCCACAGCAAACAAGGTTATGGGTGATCTCCAGCCATAGTCCTAACAAGCATATCACAACAGTCAGGGGAAAGGAATTAAAATCCACTTGCCATGCACATCTAAAAGCAAGCAAGCCTTCATCAGATTGCTGTTGTAGCCTTTGGCTCTTTGTCCCATAAGGATTGCGTGAATCAATGTCGTAACCTTTTGTTGAAGCTGGAGTTGAGCTGAGGGCTTGATTTGGGACAAATGGGCAGAAACATGTGGAAAACAATGATATTTCTTAAATTCTGCTGACAAGTCATTCAATTAAATATGGCACATAGGAAAGTGCATCTTGAACAGGGATTCCTGACCAAAGATTTCATTTTAGACATGGGGTGTGGATGAAAAGAAGGTAACAAGTTAGTGACTCTGGTGGGACTCGAACCCACAACCTTTGAATAGCTCCACAGCTGAGTCTAGAAGTCCAATGCGCTATCCATTGCGCCACAGAGCCAACCAGGGAGTTTTTTTTTCAGGCTCTAAAAGACTCATGGATGCTGGAGTTCATTAGGCAGATGCTTTTCTGTTGCTACTAATCAAATTCCACCAAATGCAAACAACTATGGCAGTTGCTGAAACTTGTTGAAAACTGCTTTGCTGTTTTGCTAAGGTAAAACGTGAACATGGTTCCTGTCTGAAGCCTAAAAATCCTTAAATAAGCCAACCGATACACTTGCGTGTATTGGAAAGATCCAAGGCTTGCTTTGGGGAGGAGGTCAAGTCATGAAATGAGACGTGGCAAAAGTTTATTTAACCACAGGCCCACGCTAAGTTCGCACTATTGGTGTAGTCGTGGCCGAGTGGTTAAGGCGATGGACTAGAAATCCATTGCGGTCTCCCCGCGCAGATTCGAATCCTGCCGATTACGTCTGTTATTTTGCACAAGAAAGACATGTTGCAACTCATTGTGTTGTGGCTGTGATTTGTAACAAATTTCCTCATGCCCTTAATAGTTGGTGCTTTCTCGAAGACATAATAGTGACATCCTGCCCCCTTTTTATCCTTAATAGCTGCTGCTTTGTTGGAGAAATCCTGTCACCCCTTCCCAACGTTGAATTGTCTTCCAATGACAAGCTGCCCGTAGACATCCGATCGGTTATATGAGTGCGTGGCCAGCGACCTGTAATCCGTGCAAGACGTGACTTTTCTAGAGCCTGCCGTGTCAGGATGGCCGAGCGGTCTAAGGCGCTGCGTTCAGGTCGCAGTCTCCCCAGGAGGCGTGGGTTCAAATCCCACTTCTGACAAGAGCCCCTTCTCTTTGTTGCGTTTAGCAAATCGTGTATGGATCTGAATCAACAACCTTGACCTCTCACAGCATAGCTTTGCTTGCAAGCGAAGAAGTTTGGCCTTTTCTTCATCAAGCGCTTGCTTCTTCAATTTTTTGGACAATGTAGACATGGTTGTGTTGTTGAGGCAAAGCTCGGAGCAGGGTGCCATAATGAAGGCTACAGGTTCTGAGCTGAACTTCCTTTTTACGGATGCTGAAAAATTCTTTTGAGATGTCCCAGCACATGTTTGATTGCTGAAGTCAAGGAATGAGCTTCTCTTTGACGATTGGGTATGAAAAGTTGTCATTGTTCATGATTCATAGGTTCATTTCATCTTTTTGTCTGTATTTTGCAGCATGGCCCATAGATGGTTGAAGACATGTCCCAGTCTGCGTCATCAAGTGCATCCTGTAACGCAGCCACTGATTGGTCCGTACACCCGCACTTCCTGTTTCTGCCTTTGTTTATATTTTGGCATGAGGAAGATAGCGGCATGGTCAGATTTACCAAACGGTGGACGATATTGTGCCCTATAGCCGTCCTTGACTGTAGTGTAGCAGTGGTCCAGTGTCCTTTTGCCCCTGGTGGGACAGGTGATATGCTGATGAAAGTTTGGCGCTTCGCGTTTAAGGTTGGCACTGTTAAAGTCCACCGCCACAATAAGCGCAGCGTCACGGTGTTGTGTCTGGTGCTGTGTCAATGCCTCATGCAGCTCGCATAAGGCAGTCTCCGTGTGCGCTTAAGGCAGGATATAAATGGTGCTGATTATTACCGATGTAAATTTCCGAGGTAAATAAAAAGGAGGACACATGATGGACAGTAGTTCCACGTTTGGAGTGCAGGAGCGTGCGAGAGGAACAACGCTCCTGCTGTTGCACCAGCTGCTATTGACCATTAAACACACGCCGCCTCCCATTGACTTCCCTAAGTCCTGTGTCCTGTCCATGCGGTGAACGGAGAAGAACTCGGCCGGCTGGATGACGTGGTCCAGCACCGCTGGGTTCAGCCATGTCTCGGTAAAGCAGAGGAGATTGCAGTCCCGAATGTCTCTCTGGAACATTATCCTGGCCCTGAGGTCATCGAGTTTGTTCTCCAGTGACTGGACATCGTGACGGCAGCCGACCTCACTGGCGCCCACTTGCGCCTTCCTGAGCATAAGACAATCTCCTAAGAGTAAGTCTCCACCGGGAAATTGTGGAAATCCTTGGCAAGTAGTCTGCAATTTCCAATTTTCTGCCCTTGAGAATTCCTTAATCCAAGCTAGCCCTCTTAATCGCTTTGAACAACTTGTGCCAAATGCTCTTTTTTCCTAAGCACCAATAAAAGGTAACGCCTGAACAGGGACTTGAACCCTGGACCCTCAGATTAAAAGTCTGATGCTCTACCGACTGAGCTATCCAATTTATCCTGGCATACAGTTTACAGCAAAAAAAATATGTATATATATATATTTATCCATATATACTAGCTTATTGACAGCCATTGACTTCATTTAAATGTGACCAAATATAAGTCGGTAGAGTGAAACGTCCCACATATAAAAAGTCACACTTGTGTGGAAGCAAACATCAGGCAAATGTTCCACGGCTACTCAGAAAATGATTCAATTCTTGCAAATCAAAATGCCAGTGTTCGTTCACTTCTGTGGGAGGAATAGAGCTACCTTGCTTGAGCTCCATGGACAGATGTCTACCTGTGGAAAACACATGAAAACTGAGCAGAAATCCTGGCTGAAAGCAAGATACCCTGCCACAACCTGAGCCCACAAGCACTTAAGCCTTGAGTTCCTAATGCAGTTGGACCCAGACCTTGTCTGGTGCACCAAGAGATAAAACTCACAACAGGCACTGCTGGGATTTGAACCCAGGATCTCCTTTTTACAAGACAGGTGCTTTCACCAGCTAAGCCACAGTGCCAACAGCCTGGGTGGCACCTTGGGCATGACCCAGCACTTTTAACCGAGACTCTCCTGGCCAAGACTTAATCTGATTGCAATGCTAATATTTCCTCCATCCGCATGCAGACCTCGCTAAGCTAGTGAGACGAGTACTCAACCAGCGATGCCATGCAAATGCTTTGATGTTTGTTTGCTCATCCTAACTTTGATTTCGGCTTGATAAGATCCCAAAACGGGTGAAAATCCTCAAGAAAATGTCAACTTTTAGATCTGTAAATGGCACACAAGCCACAGCAAACAAGGTTATGGGTGATCTCCAGCCATAGTCCTAACAAGCATATCACAACAGTCAGGGGAAAGGAATTAAAATCCACTTGCCATGCACATCTAAAAGCAAGCAAGCCTTCATCAGATTGCTGTTGTGGACTTTGGCTCTTTGTCCCATAAGGATTGCGTGAATCAATGTCGTAACCTTTTGTTGAAGCTGGAGTTGAGCTGAGGGCTTGATTTGGGACAAATGGGCAGAAACATGTGGAAAACAATGATATTTCTTAAATTCTGCTGACAAGTCATTCAATTAAATATGGCACATAGGAAAGTGCATCTTGAACAGGGATTCCTGACCAAAGATTTCATTTTAGACATGGGGTGTGGATGAAAAGAAGGTAACAAGTTAGTGACTCTGGTGGGACTCGAACCCACAACCTTTGAATAGCTCCACAGCTGAGTCTAGAAGTCCAATGCGCTATCCATTGCGCCACAGAGCCAACCAGGGAGTTTTTTTTTCAGGCTCTCCAAGACTCATGGATGCTGGAGTTCATTAGGCAGATGCTTTTCTGTTGCTACTAATCAAATTCCACCAAATGCAAACAACTATGGCAGGTGCTGAAACTTGTTGAAAACTGCTTTGCTGTTTTGCTAAGGTAAAACGTGAACATGGTTCCTGTCTGAAGCCTAAAAATCCTGAACTTAAGCCAACCGATACACTTGCGTGTATTGGAAAGATCCAAGGCTTGCTTTGGGGAGGAGGTCAAGTCATGAAATGAGACGTGGCAAAAGTTTATTTAACCACAGGCCCACGCTAAGTTCGCACTATTGGTGTAGTCGTGGCCGAGTGGTTAAGGCGATGGACTAGAAATCCATTGCGGTCTCCCCGCGCAGATTCGAATCCTGCCGATTACGTCTGTTATTTTGCACAAGAAAGACATGTTGCAACTCATTGTGTTGTGGCTGTGATTTGTAACAAATTTCCTCATGCCCTTAATAGTTGGTGCTTTCTCGAAGACATAATAGTGACATCCTGCCCCCTTTTTATCCTTAATAGCTGCTGCTTTGTTGGAGAAATCCTGTCACCCCTTCCCAACGTTGAATTGTCTTCCAATGACAAGCTGCCCGTAGACATCCGATCGGTTATATGAGTGCGTGGCCAGCGACCTGTAATCCGTGCAAGACGTGACTTTTCTAGAGCCTGCCGTGTCAGGATGGCCGAGCGGTCTAAGGCGCTGCGTTCAGGACGCAGTCTCCCCTGGAGGTGTGGGTTCAAATCCCACTTCTGACAAAAGCCCCTTCTC
>NC_071104.1:1782500-1795000 GCF_024256425.1 Clarias gariepinus
GCTTAAGGCAGGATATAAATGGTGCTGATTATTACCGATGTAAATTTCCGAGGTAAATAAAAAGGAGGACACATGATGGACAGTAGTTCCACGTTTGGAGTGCAGGAGCGTGCGAGAGGAACAACGCTCCTGCTGTTGCACCAGCTGCTATTGACCATTAAACACACGCCGCCTCCCCTTGACTTCCCTAAGTCCTGTGTCCTGTCCATGCGGTGAACGGAGAAGAACTCGGCCGGCTGGATGACGTGGTCCGGCACCGCTGGGTTCAGCCATGTCTCGGTAAAGCAGAGGAGATTGCAGTCCCGAATGTCTCTCTGGAACTTTATCCTGGCCCTGAGGTCATCGAGTTTGTTCTCCAGTGACTGGACATCGTGACGGCAGCCGACCTCACTGGCGCCATCTTGCGCCTTCCTGAGCATAAGACAATCTCCTAAGAGTAAGTCTCCACCGGGAAATTGTGGAAATCCTTGGCAAGTAGTCTGCAATTTCCAATTTTCTGCCCTTGAGAATTCCTTAATCCAAGCTAGCCCTCTTAATCGCTTTGAACAACTTGTGCCAAATGCTCTTTTTTCCTAAGCACCAATAGAAGGTAACGCCTGAACAGGGACTTGAACCCTGGACCCTCAGATTAAAAGTCTGATGCTCTACCGACTGAGCTATCCAATTTATCCTGGCATACAGTTTACAGCAAAAAAAATATGTATATATATATATATATACTAGCTTATTGACAGCCATTGACTTCATTTAAATGTGACCAAATATAAGTCGGTAGAGTGAAACGTCCCACATATAAAAAGTCAAACTTGTGTGGAAGCAAACATCAGGCAAATGTTCCACGGCTACTCAGAAAATGATTCAATTCTTGCAAATCAAAATGCCAGTGTTCGTTCACTTCTGTGGGAGGAATAGAGCTACCTTGCTTGAGCTCCATGGACAGATGTCTACCTGTGGAAAACACATGAAAACTGAGCAGAAATCCTGGCTGAAAGCAAGATACCCTGCCACAACCTGAGCCCACAAGCACTTAAGCCTTGAGTTCCTAATGCAGTTGGACCCAGACCTTGTCTGGTGCACCAAGAGATGAAACTCACAACAGGCACTGCTGGGATTTGAACCCAGGATCTCCTGTTTACAAGACAGGTGCTTTCACCAGCTAAGCCACAGTGCCAACAGCCTGGGTGGCACCTTGGGCATGACCCAGCACTTTTAAACGAGACTCTCCTGGCCAAGACTTAATCTGATTGCAATGCTAATATTTCCTCCATCCGCATGCAGACCTCGCTAAGCTAGTGAGACGAGTACTCAACCAGCGATGCCATGCAAATACTTTGATGTTTGTTTGCTCATCCTAACTTTGATTTCGGCTTGATAAGATCCCAAAACGGGTGAAAATCCTCAAGAAAATGTCAACTTTTAGATCTGTAAATGGCACACAAGCCACAGCAAACAAGGTTATGGGTGATCTCCAGCCATAGTCCTAACAAGCATATCACAACAGTCAGGGGAAAGGAATTAAAATCCACTTGCCATGCACATCTAAAAGCAAGCAAGCCTTCATCAGATTGCTGTTGTGGACTTTGGCTCTTTGTCCCATAAGGATTGCGTGACTCAATGTCGTAACCTTTTGTTGAAGCTGGAGTTGAGCTGAGGGCTTGATTTGGGACAAATGGGCAGAAACATGTGGAAAACAATGATATTTCTTAAATTCAGCTGACAAGTCATTCAATCAAATATGGCACATAGGAAAGTGCATCTTGAACAGGGATTCCTGACCAAAGATTTCATTTTAGACATGGGGTGTGGATGAAAAGAAGGTAACAAGTTAGTGACTCTGGTGGGACTCGAACCCACAACCTTTGAATAGCTCCACAGCTGAGTCTAGAAGTCCAATGCGCTATCAATTGCGCCAAAGCTGGGGAACAATAGTCTGTTTGAGGGGGGGAAGAGGGCGAAAAGAAGGGGAAGAAGGGGGAAAAGGAGAAAAAAGGAAGAAAAAAATGAAAAATTGAGAAAAAATGAGGTGAAATGAAAGTTATTACCATCTTTGATGTTTCCCTCTAGCTGTAGACTGCTAATGTCATTGTAATTTTAAGATTTGCATCAAAAATGAACATTTTTTATGCATTAATCAGGGGGAGGTTACGGATCCAAAGATCCCAGGTTCGATTCCCGTGAATGACGTTTTTTTTTTTTTAACCCAAAAATCTGACAAGTGTCACAAAAATAAAAAATACTGCCTAATTAATCATAACATGAGGTTAGGTTATTGTAAAAGTATTACAATTTGTTGTTTAATGCTTTATGCTGTGTCACACAAAAAGTAAATTTGACTAATATAATCAAATTAATAGAATAAACATGAAAGGCAATGCAACAGTGTCTTTACATTCTCCATATGACTGTGACCTGCTGGAATGAAGGCAAATTCATTACAAATAAAATATTAATCTGGTGATGTACTTTAAAGAGAATCATATTCTGTCATTTTTTTCATCTATAGTCTATAAAAAAGCCACACTGACTCTTGTTTCTACAAATATTTGTGAAAGAAACAAATCATAAAGCTTCTTTAAAAATATAATGCAAATTTATTATCAAATTATGGTATCATTATACAGTTATATATTGCACTCACTCATTATCTCTCCACCTTCTTCGAGTTCTTTAAAACTAAAAATATCTAAAAATAAATGCTAGAAGAAAGTACATACAAAGAAAAACTTAAAAATGTCTGCCTTTTCGGTAAAATCAGTGATAAAACAACAATAAAAAAGAATGGAAAACATGTATCTATGCATATAGAGATCCAATCTGCAACTTAGACACTATTTACACACCACCAATTAAAACACAAGTTTTCACAAATTATTAGTCTATTTTTTTTATCAGCCGTTTAATCATTGTCCATTTTGTCAATGCATAATGAAAGTGTGTTGTGGGCTCTTGTAAATGTCACAGAGTCTGACAAAGATGGCCTCTGCTAGGCAACAACAGTCTGTCTACTGGCCAGGTGATCCGGTGGATCCTAAGACACAAGACACGAGAAGCCATGGTCCCCACACCTGGTGTAAATTCACCCTTTGTTTTGGGATGTCTGAAGTCCAGTGCTCAACCGCACATGATGCCGAGCAGGGGATGCCTCACGCTGCTTGTCATATGGCATTAAGTTTTGACAGAGAGCTATGATGGTGCAGACCTGCTGGTTGCTGAGTGTTAAACCAGTTTCAGTCTTTGTCCAGATGGTCCACTTGGTCCATTCGTGGGACAGTGCTTATCCCCAGCCTAGTAAATATAGCACATACAATAAAAATCAATAACTATACTACCACAAGCAAGAAAACAATGCACATGATGCTGTACAAACTCTCACCTAAAGACCCAGCAGCTGTTGCTCAGGTGCTGGTGGCCATCACCCTGGTGGTCCTGGGGGATCAGCAGTCATGGCTTCTGACACAGTGGCTAACAGTTTGGTGGAGAAAAGTTAAGGAGGTAGTGGCAGTTGCTGACACAGAAGATGGAGAAAGTGACAGAGGAGAAACTGTCTGAATATACGACTGTGAGAGGGTGACAATGTCCTTCTAGCCATGGCACTTGTATCAGCTCTGGACAGTGCAGAAGAGCTGGGGAGGAACTGAGAGAGTAAGAAAGCATAGTTAATGGATTATATGAATGAAGACTAAAACCTTTAATGGATACGGATGGATAGATAGATAGTGTTTATATCAGTGTATAATACAGGAGGATGGCGGTGTGTATCTGTAATACACAGTTAGATCCAGTTCAGTCATATTAACTGTATTAGAGTCTAAACATACTCAAGGTGGATTTGTGCCACAACAGATTAACTAAATGACTGAAGTTATAACACAAACCTCATATTCATATTGTGATTTAAATCTGTATGAGAATATAATCTACTGGTTTACTAACATTACGTTGTTACTGTAGTCAGGTTACAGTTACGGTTGATTATTCATTGTTTTGTCGAGTGTACAGTGATTGATTTTAAAGCATCAGATTATAATCTAATACTGTTAAATATGCATGCACCACATGTCCGTTATAACGCTGTTATGCCGTGTGTGTGTGTGTGTTACATGTTGGAATGCCGATACTGTATTTTAGCAGCCTGCACTCAGTTTTTACATGCAGTGGTTTTGTTAATCTTCTGATCATCGCGGGGCTGAACCCCACCTAACATCACCGCGACCACTGTGTGTTAATAAATACAGAAAATGTGTCATTACTGTACGAATACACTGCGAAAACGCTGGAAAACACTAAAATACACCGCTAATGTGTAAGTGTAAATCTTATTGGAGGCACGTCTCTTTAGGAAACGTTAATGTTAATACAGGATCGGCAACTTTACAATAACGTTATATGACATAAACCGCTTAAATTAAGTCTATTTATCTCTGAAATCAATACTATTGTAATGTACATCTTACCGTGTTATGTTGAAAGAATATTGATATTCCGAACCGTTTAAAAGTTTGAATAAGTTGCATCCGCACTGGAGGCGGGACCAAGGCAGATATTTTGGAAACGGAGGAAGCTGATTGGCTTTGAATTTTGGAAACGGAGGAAGCTGATTGGTTTAGAATTTTGGAAACGCAACGTGAATTTTGGAAACGCAAGGACGTGATTCGACAGAGAGACTCGACGCGGATTGGTGGAGCTGAATGTTGGAAGGAAGGAAAGGTGATTGGCTGTGAATTATGGAGAATTTTGGAAAAGGGCAAAGATGATTGGCTTTGAGTTTTGGAAAGCGAGAGATGTGATTCGCGGAAAGAAGCAGCCGCACGGTGTCCAGGTAGCGCCACAGAGCCAACCAGGGTGTTTTTTTTTTCAGGCTCTCCAAGACTCATGGATGCTGGAGTTCATTAGGCAGATGCTTTTCTGTTGCTACTAATCAAATTCCACCAAATGCAAACAACTATGGCAGGTGCTGAAACTTGTTGAAAACTGCTTTGCTGTTTTGCTAAGGTAAAACGTGAACATGGTTCCTGTCTGAAGCCTAAAAATCCTGAACTTAAGCCAACCGATACACTTGCGTGTATTGGAAAGATCCAAGGCTTGCTTTGGGGAGGAGGTCAAGTCATGAAATGAGACGTGGCAAAAGTTTATTTAACCACAGGCCCACGCTAAGTTCGCACACTGGGTGTAGTCGTGGCCGAGTGGTTAAGGCGATGGACTAGAAATCCATTGGGGTCTCCCCGCGCAGGTTCGAATCCTGCCGATTACGTCTGTTATTTTGCACAAGAAAGACATGTTGCAACTCATTGTGTTGTGGCTGTGATTTGTAACAAATTTCCTCATGCCCTTAATAGTTGGTGCTTTCTCGAAGACATAATAGTGACATCCTGCCCCCTTTTTATCCTTAATAGCTGCTCCTTTGTTGGAGAAATCCTGTCACCCCTTCCCAACGTTGAATTGTCTTCCAATGACAAGCTGCCCGTAGACATCCGATCGGTTATATGAGTGCGTGGCCAGCGACCTGTAATCCGTGCAAGACGTGACTTTTCTAGAGCCTGCCGTGTCAGGATGGCCGAGCGGTCTAAGGCGCTGCGTTCAGGTCGCAGTCTCCCCTGGAGGTGTGGGTTCAAATCCCACTTCTGACAAGAGCCCCGTCTCTTTGTTGCGTTTAGGAAATCGTGTATGGATCTGTTTCAACAACCTTGACCTCTCACAGCATAGCTTTGCTTGCAAGCGAAGAAGTTTGGACTTTTCTTCATCAAGCGCTTGCTTCTTCGATTTTTTGGACAATGTAGACATGGTTGTGTTGTTGAGGCAAAGCTCGGAGCAGGGTGCCATAATGAAGGCTACAGGTTCTGAGCTGAACTTCCTTTTTACGGATGCTGAAAAATTCTTTTGAGATGTCCCAGCACATGTTTGATTGCTGAAGTCAAGGAATCAGCTTCTCTTTGACGATTGGGTATGAAAAGTTGTCGTTGTTCATAATTCATAGGTTCATTTCATCTTTTTGTCTGTATTTTGCAGCATGGCCCATAGATGGTTGAAGACATGTCCCAGTCTGCGTCATCAAGTGCATCCTGTAACGCGGCCACTGATTGGTCCGTACAGCGCGCGACCTCCCTCTGAACCCGCACTTCCTGTTTCTGCCTTTGTTTATATTTTGGCATGAGGAAGATAGCGGCATGGTCAGATTTACCAAACGGTGGACGAGATTGTGCCCTATAGCCGTCCTTGACTGTAGTGTAGCAGTGGTCCAGTGTCCTTTTGCCCCTGGTGGGACAGGTGATATGCTGATGAAAGTTTGGCGCTTCGCGTTTAAGGTTGGCACTGTTAAAGTCCACCGCCACAATAAGCGCAGCGTCACGGTGTTGTGTCTGGTGCTGTGTGAGTGCCTCATGCAGCTCGCATAAGGCAGTCTCCGTGTCCGCTTAAGGCAGGATATAAACAGTGCTGATTATTACCGATGTAAATTTCCGAGGTAAATAAAAAGGAGGACACATGATGGACAGTAGTTCCACGTTTGGAGTGCAGGAGCGTGCGAGAGGAACAACGCTCCTGCTGTTGCACCAGCTGCTATTGACCATTAAACACACGCCGCCTCCCCTTGACTTCCCTAAGTCCTGTGTCCTGTCCATGCGGTGAACGGAGAAGAACTCGGCCGGCTGGATGACGTGGTCCGGCACCGCTGGGTTCAGCCATGTCTCGGTAAAGCAGAGGAGATTGCAGTCCCGAATGTCTCTCTGGAACTTTATCCTGGCCCTGAGGTCATCGAGTTTGTTCTCCAGTGACTGGACATCGTGACGGCAGCCGACCTCACTGGCGCCATCTTGCGCCTTCCTGAGCATAAGACAATCTCCTAAGAGTAAGTCTCCACCGGGAAATTGTGGAAATCCTTGGCAAGTAGTCTGCAATTTCCAATTTTCTGCCCTTGAGAATTCCTTAATCCAAGCTAGCCCTCTTAATCGCTTTGAACAACTTGTGCCAAATGCTCTTTTTTCCTAAGCACCAATAGAAGATAACACCTGAACAGGGACTTGAACCCTGGACCCTCAGATTAAAAGTCTGATGCTCTACCGACTGAGCTATCCAATTTATCCTGGCATACAGTTTACAGCAAAAAAAATATGTATATATATATATATATATATATCCATATATACTAGCTTATTGACAGCCATTGACTTCATTTAAATGTGACCAAATATAAGTCGGTAGAGTGAAACGTCCCACATATAAAAAGTCACACTTGTGTGGAAGCAAACATCAGGCAAATGTTCCACGGCTACTCAGAAAATGATTCAATTCTTGCAAATCAAAATGCCAGTGTTCGTTCACTTCTGTGGGAGGAATAGAGCTACCTTGCTTGAGCTCCACGGACAGATGTCTACCTGTGGAAAACACATGAAAACTGAGCAGAAATCCTGGCTGAAAGCAAGATACCCTGCCACAACCTGAGCCCACAAGCACTTAAGCCTTGAGTTCCTAATGCAGTTGGACCCAGACCTTGTCTGGTGCACCAAGAGATGAAACTCACAACAGGCACTGCTGGGATTTGAACCCAGGATCTCCTGTTTACAAGACAGGTGCTTTCACCAGCTAAGCCACAGTGCCAACAGCCTGGGTGGCACCTTGGGCATGACCCAGCACTTTTAACCGAGACTCTCCTGGCCAAGACTTAATCTGATTGCAATGCTAATATTTCCTCCATCCGCATGCAGACCTCGCTAAGCTAGTGAGACGAGTACTCAACCAGCGATGCCATGCAAATGCTTTGATGTTTGTTTGCTCATCCTAACTTTGATTTCGGCTTGATAAGATCCCAAAACGGGTGAAAATCCTCAAGAAAATGTCAACTTTTAGATCTGTAAATGGCACACAAGCCACAGCAAACAAGGTTATGGGTGATCTCCAGCCATAGTCCTAACAAGCATATCACAACAGTCAGGGGAAAGGAATTAAAATCCACTTGCCATGCACATCTAAAAGCAAGCAAGCCTTCATCAGATTGCTGTTGTGGACTTTGGCTCTTTGTCCCATAAGGATTGCGTGACTCAATGTCGTAACCTTTTGTTGAAGCTGGAGTTGAGCTGAGGGCTTGATTTGGGACAAATGGGCAGAAACATGTGGAAAACAATGATATTTCTTAAATTCAGCTGACAAGTCATTCAATCAAATATGGCACATAGGAAAGTGCATCTTGAACAGGGATTCCTGACCAAAGATTTCATTTTAGACATGGGGTGTGGATGAAAAGAAGGTAACAAGTTAGTGACTCTGGTGGGACTCGAACCCACAACCTTTGAATAGCTCCACAGCTGAGTCTAGAAGTCCAATGCGCTATCCATTGCGCCACAGAGCCAACCAGCCAACAGATGCTTTTCTGTTGCTACTAATCAAATTCCACCAAATGCAAACAACTATGGCAGGTGCTGAAACTTGTTGAAAACTGCTTTGCTGTTTTGCTAAGGTAAAACGTGAACATGGTTCCTGTCTGAAGCCTAAAAATCCTGAACTTAAGCCAACCGATACACTTGCGTGTATTGGAAAGATCCAAGGCTTGCTTTGGGGAGGAGGTCAAGTCATGAAATGAGACGTGGCAAAAGTTTATTTAACCACAGGCCCACGCTAAGTTTGCACACTGGGTGTAGTCGTGGCCGAGTGGTTAAGGCGATGGACTAGAAATCCATTGGGGTCTCCCCGCGCAGGTTCGAATCCTGCCGATTACGTCTGTTATTTTGCACAAGAAAGACATGTTGCAACTCATTGTGTTGTGGCTGTGATTTGTAACAAATTTCCTCATGCCCTTAATAGTTGGTGCTTTCTCGAAGACATAATAGTGACATCCTGCCCCCTTTTTATCCTTAATAGCTGCTCCTTTGTTGGAGAAATCCTGTCACCCCTTCCCAACGTTGAATTGTCTTCCAATGACAAGCTGCCCGTAGACATCCGATCGGTTATATGAGTGCGTGGCCAGCGACCTGTAATCCGTGCAAGACGTGACTTTTCTAGAGCCTGCCGTGTCAGGATGGCCGAGCGGTCTAAGGCGCTGCGTTCAGGTCGCAGTCTCCCCTGGAGGCGTGGGTTCAAATCCCACTTCTGACAAGAGCCCCGTCTCTTTGTTGCGTTTAGGAAATCGTGTATGGATCTGTATCAACAACCTTGACCTCTCACAGCATAGCTTTGCTTGCAAGCGAAGAAGTTTGGACTTTTCTTCATCAAGCGCTTGCTTCTTCGATTTTTTGGACAATGTAGACATGGTTGTGTTGTTGAGGCAAAGCTCGGAGCAGGGTGCCATAATGAAGGCTACAGGTTCTGAGCTGAACTTCCTTTTTACGGATGCTGAAAAATTCTTTTGAGATGTCCCAGCACATGTTTGATTGCTGAAGTCAAGGAATCAGCTTCTCTTTGACGATTGGGTATGAAAAGTTGTCATTGTTCATGATTCATAGGTTCATTTCATCTTTTTGTCTGTATTTTGCAGCATGGCCCATAGATGGTTGAAGACATGTCCCAGTCTGCGTCATCAAGTGCATCCTGTAACGCGGCCACTGATTGGTCCGTACAGCGCGCGACCTCCCTCTGAACCCGCACTTCCTGTTTCTGCCTTTGTTTATATTTTGGCATGAGGAAGATAGCGGCATGGTCAGATTTACCAAACGGTGGACGAGATTGTGCCCTATAGCCGTCCTTGACTGTAGTGTAGCAGTGGTCCAGTGTCCTTTTGCCCCTGGTGGGACAGGTGATATGCTGATGAAAGTTTGGCGCTTCGCGTTTAAGGTTGGCACTGTTAAAGTCCACCGCCACAATAAGCGCAGCGTCACGGTGTTGTGTCTGGTGCTGTGTGAATGCCTCATGCAGCTCGCATAAGGCAGTCTCCGTGTGCGCTTAAGGCAGGATATAATTGGTGCTGATTATTACCGATGTAAATTTCCGAGGTAAATAAAAAGGAGGACACATGATGGACAGTAGTTCCACGTTTGGAGTGCAGGAGCGTGCGAGAGGAACAACGCTCCTGCTGTTGCACCAGCTGCTATTGACCATTAAACACACGCCGCCTCCCCTTGACTTCCCTAAGTCCTGTGTCCTGTCCATGCGGTGAACGGAGAAGAACTCGGCCGGCTGGATGACGTGGTCCGGCACCGCTGGGTTCAGCCATGTCTCGGTAAAGCAGAGGAGATTGCAGTCCCGAATGTCTCTCTGGAACTTTATCCTGGCCCTGAGGTCATCGAGTTTGTTCTCCAGTGACTGGACATCGTGACGGCAGCCGACCTCACTGGCGCCATCTTGCGCCTTCCTGAGCATAAGACAATCTCCTAAGAGTAAGTCTCCACCGGGAAATTGTGGAAATCCTTGGCAAGTAGTCTGCAATTTCCAATTTTCTGCCCTTGAGAATTCCTTAATCCAAGCTAGCCCTCTTAATCGCTTTGAACAACTTGTGCCAAATGCTCTTTTTTCCTAAGCACCAATAGAAGGTAACGCCTGAACAGGGACTTGAACCCTGGACCCTCAGATTAAAAGTCTGATGCTCTACCGACTGAGCTATCCAATTTATCCTGGCATACAGTTTACAGCAAAAAAAATATGTATATATATATATATACTAGCTTATTGACAGCCATTGACTTCATTTAAATGTGACCAAATATAAGTCGGTAGAGTGAAACGTCCCACATATAAAAAGTCAAACTTGTGTGGAAGCAAACATCAGGCAAATGTTCCACGGCTACTCAGAAAATGATTCAATTCTTGCAAATCAAAATGCCAGTGTTCGTTCACTTCTGTGGGAGGAATAGAGCTACCTTGCTTGAGCTCCATGGACAGATGTCTACCTGTGGAAAACACATGAAAACTGAGCAGAAATCCTGGCTGAAAGCAAGATACCCTGCCACAACCTGAGCCCACAAGCACTTAAGCCTTGAGTTCCTAATGCAGTTGGACCCAGACCTTGTCTGGTGCACCAAGAGATGAAACTCACAACAGGCACTGCTGGGATTTGAACCCAGGATCTCCTGTTTACAAGACAGGTGCTTTCACCAGCTAAGCCACAGTGCCAACAGCCTGGGTGGCACCTTGGGCATGACCCAGCACTTTTAACCGAGACTCTCCTGGCCAAGACTTAATCTGATTGCAATGCTAATATTTCCTCCATCCGCATGCAGACCTCGCTAAGCTAGTGAGACGAGTACTCAACCAGCGATGCCATGCAAATGCTTCGATGTTTGTTTGCTCATCCTAACTTTGATTTCGGCTTGATAAGATCCCAAAACGGGTGAAAATCCTCAAGAAAATGTCAACTTTTAGATCTGTAAATGGCACACAAGCCACAGCAAACAAGGTTATGGGTGATCTCCAGCCATAGTCCTAACAAGCATATCACAACAGTCAGGGGAAAGGAATTAAAATCCACTTGCCATGCACATCTAAAAGCAAGCAAGCCTTCATCAGATTGCTGTTGTGGACTTTGGCTCTTTGTCCCATAAGGATTGCGTGAATCAATGTCGTAACCTTTTGTTGAAGCTGGAGTTGAGCTGAGGGCTTGATTTGGGACAAATGGGCAGAAACATGTGGAAAACAATGATATTTCTTAAATTCAGCTGACAAGTCATTCAATCAAATATGGCACATAGGAAAGTGCATCTTGAACAGGGATTCCTGACCAAAGATTTCATTTTAGACATGGGGTGTGGATGAAAAGAAGATAACGAGTTAGTGACTCTGGTGGGACTCAAACCCACAACCTTTGAATAGCTCCACAGCTGAGTCTAGAAGCCCAATGCGCTATCCATTGCGCCATAGAGCCAACCAGGGGGGTTTTTTTTCAGGCTCTCCAAGACTCATGGATGCTCGAGTTCTTTAGGCAGATGCTTTTCTGTTGCTACTAATCAAATTCCACCAAATGCAAACAACTATGGCAGGTGCTGAAACTTGTTGAAAACTGCTTTGCTGTTTTGCTAAGGTAAAACGTGAACATGGTTCCTGTCTGAAGCCTAAAAATCCTGAACTTAAGCCAACCGATACACTTGCGTGTATTGGAAAGATCCAAGGCTTGCTTTGGGGAGGAGGTCAAGTCATGAAATGAGACGTGGCAAAAGTTTATTTAACCACAGGCCCACGCTAAGTTCGCACACTTGGTGTAGTCGTGGCCGAGTGGTTAAGGCGATGGACTAGAAATCCATTGGGGTCTCCCCGCGCAGGTTCGAATCCTGCCGATTACGTCTGTTATTGTGCACAAGAAAGACATGTTGCAACTCATTGTGTTGTGGCTGTGATTTGTAACAAATTTCCTCATGCCCTTAATAGTTGGTGCTTTCTCGAAGACATAATAGTGACATCCTGCCCCCTTTTTATCCTTAATAGCTGCTGCTTTGTTGGAGAAATCCTGTCACCCCTTCCCAACGTTGAATTGTCTTCCAATGACAAGCTGCCCGTAGACATCCGATCGGTTATATGAGTGCGTGGCCAGCGACCTGTAATCCGTGCAAGACGTGACTTTTCTAAAGCCTGTCGTGTCAGGATGG
>NC_071104.1:2412500-2507500 GCF_024256425.1 Clarias gariepinus
TTTTAAACAGACACTAAAATATAGACTAGACTTTCAGTGTGCATATTGCAAAACCTTGTAACAAATCAATCAGTCAAATTTATTTATAAAGCACATTTAAAACAACTTCCGCTGACCAAAGTGCTGTACAAGTATAGAACAATAAGTCTGCAGGTACTCTATAGAGCAGGGGTCTTCAACTAAAGTTGCTTGAGGTCCGGTAAATAAACACTCCTCACCAGCTAAGGTCCGGACAACCCAAAACAGACACTGATGCTTTAGGTGTATCCAATATATGTTTTCATATGGATAAACATGTCTTTTCGTATGTATAAACAGACCAATTTACATCCTTCACAAATTGGATCTCATTTTAATGCTTATCTGTCCTTTATGTTGCTTTGGTACAAAATAATTTAATTAAACTAGTAACAATGTCTGACAAAAATATGATGAAGGAAACTGTACAAAATGCCTTCATCTCTAAATCTGAACAGTACATAAATTAATTTAAACATTAACAACTTAAAAATTAACAACTCCTTTACTATTTCCCCATCTGTAAAGGGCTTATGTTTTCCTAAAATCCCCTGTATTCTCAGTGAACATTCATAAGCTTATTGCTGGGCGGTGAGTGAGTGAGAGACCTGTGTAGATCGCTCATACTGTACTTTAAGCTCATTTATTATCCTCGCCCTTACCTCAGACTGCTGGGGTAAGTTTCTTCAAAGTGTCAATGTTTAGCTTCGTGATGGCATTAAATTATTCCACTTTTGACAACTGCAACAGAGTCCGAGCAAATAACACACACAGGCGTGTAGAGCTTGATGCAGGAAGAATTAATGCATATTTTCCCACCCATTCATCGTGAAAAACTCTCCAAATCAACTTTTCAAAATTTTTAACGTGACAATTTTTTTTTCCGCTAATCTGTCGGTGCGCTGCTCTCGCTTTCTGCTCTCTTCAATGCACGCATGACTGCACATCTGAACGTATCGGTTGGCGTAGCAACTCGTGGCACCGCAGGACCTAAATGCCTCTACTAAGCTGACCTTCACGTGCCCGATATACATTTTCTTTCATTAGCAAATAGTTTGATATATATATATTTATTTATTTAAAAGTCAAAAGGCTTTGTGGTCCGGATGGACGCATCTTGCGGTCCGGATTCAGACCGGGGTCTGCCAGTTGCCGACCCCTGCTATAGAGTATCTACTTAATATTCATCGCTGACTATTACAAGACAGAAATACATAGGATAAAATGAAAATAATAGTAATAAAACTAGCTTAATAAATCAAATGGAATAAAATGCACATGAAAACAGATGTGTTTTAAGCATGGTTTTAAAATGATTAAGATTCTGGGTATCTCTTAACTGCAAAGTGAGGCTGTTCCACAGGCTGGGGGCTACTACTGAAAAGGCTCTGCCACCTCTGGTTTTAAGCTTTGTTCTGGGGATGTGCAGTAGTTGATGATCAGAGAATCGCAAGTCTCTGGAAGGGAAGTACAGAACAAGAAGCTCATACAGATAAGCAGGTGCCAAATTATTTAAGCTTTTAAAAACAAAAAGTAATATTTTAAACTGGATCCTGAAATGTACAGGAAGCCAGTGAAGGGAAGCCAGTATGGGTGTAATATGATCACGTTTTCTCTTCCCAGTCAGAAGGCGAGCTGCTGCATTTTGAACAGCTTGTAGCCGTTGAAGTTGTGACTGACCTGAGACCAATATATAACGAGTTACAGTAGTCAAGGCGTGACGTGATGAAAGCATGAATTACTGTCTCAAACTGTTCAGGGGGGATATAGTGCTTAACTTTGCTAAGAAGTCGAAGTTGGAAAAAGCTGGACCTTTCAACTGAGCTGATCTGTCCATTCAACTTAAAGGCAGGGATCAAAAATTACCCCAAGATTTCTCACAGACTGATGAGAAAAGGATTCCAGCGATCCAATAACACTATAGTAACCACTGAGGAGATTTGACTTTCCAAAAACAATAATTTTTGTTTTATTTTTGTTAAGACTGAAAACCAGACTGAAATTTTTCAGAGATCCCATTAAAATCAAGGTGTGCCTGTAACTAATTATAAACAACCTTTTCTAGAACTTTTGACGAAAAGGGGAGCTTAAAAATGGGCCTGAAGTTGGACAAAACAGAGTGACCCAGATTGCTCTTTTTGATCAGCGGTTGTACTACAGCATGTTTAAAGGCAGCTGGAACACAACCGGACATCAAAGATGAATTAATTAAGTTCACAACATATGGTCCGATTGAATTTAATACATCCTTGCAAAGGCGTGGTGGAATGGTGTCAGAGGGACAAAAAGATGGCCGCAGATGCTTAATTATTTCACTTAGGGTATTGAGAGAAACTGATTCAAACTGATGAAAAACAGCTTGGCAAGTAAAAGAGGTGGAGGGATCTAAAACAGAGGTAAATGGTAAACATTTAGTATTTGCAATTTTATCTTTAAAAAAGTAAAAGAATTGTTCACAAAGTGCAGGTGAAGGTTCAATAACAGCAGAATTAGAAGGATTAATTAATCTATTCAGAGTATTAAAAAGAACATGTGGTTTTTGACTATTGTTTGACACCACCTCTGAGAAGTAATGTGATTTCGCTGTTTTTACTGCTCTGATACTCCTGAAGGCTGTTTTTGAAGGTGTCCAATGAGACCTGAAGATTGTCCTTTTTTCACTTTCTCTCAGCTCGCCTGCACGAGCGTCTGAGAGCACGTGTGGTTTTGTTCAGCCACGGGTTTAGAAAGTTTAATCCTCATAGGAGCTACTGAGTCCAGAATATTAGAACATGTGGAGTTGAACAGTTCAAGCAGTTCATCCGTGTTGAGATTACTACAATCTGCACTGGTAAAGTGCACAGAGTCATTAAAAGCAAGAGAGAAACGAGCGGCAGTTGAAGAGTTAATGGTGCGCACACATAGACCTGGAGCGCCAGGTTTAACGCAAGAGGATGGCAACGTGACAGTGAATAAAACCGCAAAATGTTCCGATATATCCGTGTTGTATATCTCAAGGTCGGACAGATCTAAGCCATATGACAATACAAGGTGTGCCCCTTTACATGTGTTTGGGCATTCACCAATTGAGTTAAGTTAAAAGAATCAACAAGACTGAGAAAGTCACGCCAACTTACGCGATTTTATGAAATTGTTTATAATGAACGTTTTGTACGCTATTGATCTAGTGTTTAAAAGAGCCAAACAAAGTGTCTGTTCCTTATAAGCCAGTGAAGAGGCCCGCTGTAGCGATCGGATGTTTGCATGATTCATGCCGCCGGGGCGGACGCGATTCCGCCATGGACGACTCAGTTCCTCGGGAAACGAGTTGCCGGTCGACAGAATGGGAAACACCTGCTGGATCCAGCGACGCCCCAGTGATCGTGAAATCAATGGGAATCCACTTGGAAAAATGCAATCTGGATTCCTGCAGCTGGACGATGTGAGTGTCCTTAGCTTTACCAAAACACCTTTCTTTAGCTGTTCTTAAGGCAAGAAGAGTTTGACGATCATATGTGAGCCGGGCTAAAACGTCTCGTGAACACACAAAATAAGACGAAAACAACAAGATAACACAGGACGGCTTGTAGACTGCTGCCATTCATTGGCGCCATCTTTCCTAACTACACATTTCTCAATATACCCAAAGGAGATTCAGTTAGGCACACCCACAACGTTTTGTACTTAATGTTTAGTTATACCAATAAAAACAAAATAGCTTAAACACATCTCAGTAAATACATACCTTCTGGGGACCTTTAACACAGATTAGGTTTAGGTGAATTGTGGGGACACAGTTCTAAATAAAAATCTATGCTCACCTTTCACAAACTCTCACACACACATATATGACTAAATCCTACTTTGTGGGAACTTCGTATATATACTCTTAAACAAGATATGTGCTCAGTAGTGTCCTTCATCACCTGCATTTTTTTTTGGGACATGCAAAAAAAATAATAATCCAATCTAAAAAGCAGACTAAGCAAACGGAAAATAAAAACTGAAGTTAATTGCAACAAAAATGTTACTTATTACACTATAGGAATAAAGTGCATGATTTCAGGGTTAGACACAGCAAATTCTAATAGTTTATGAAGTAAATACGATGTGCTCAATAACACAAGGTTTTGTATTTAAAATTTAGTTATGGCAAAAAATAGCTTAAACACATCTCAGTAACTACATACATTCTGGGGACCTTTAAACACAGATTAGGTTTAGGTGAATCGTGGGGACACTGTTCTAAATAAAAATCTATGTTCACCTTTTACAAACTCTCTCTCACACACATACATGACTAAAACCTACTTTGTGGGGATTTCGTATAGAAACTCTTAAACAAGATGATATAAAAAAGGCAGCGTTTTGACACTTTAAATATCACTAATGTAATGTCTGTCTACTCTATGTTCACTGTCATGCACACTGGAGATGTATATAACTTACAGTTAGTGCTCTATGATGTGCTCATCAGGTGGTAAAGTAGATAAAGACAGTGCTCTAATGTATTTAACATTTATTTATAGCAGTAAAATAGCTTAAACTCTTCTCAGGAGTTACTATTACCTGCAATTTTTTTGTACAATAAATGTATAACTTTTCTCAAAATTGTGTATAACTAAAATGAACTGACTGATCAGTGACGATGTTTAGAAATTAAAATATTACTAAAAATATTCATAAAGTCTTACAACTGTTAGCAGTTAGCAATGCTGAACAGAGTCAGATACCTTGTATACCTTTTGTACGCCAAGGCCAGTCTGTTCCTCCATAATCGTAGGTAATTTCATCTTCTCCTTTGATGTCTGTTACAGCAAACAGGCAAAGATGGGGTTTTCCATCCACTTTAAATCTTCTTCATATTGCAATTTGGATGTTTGTCATCATCATTAACCAGCCTACCAAAAGATCCATCTTCTTTTGCAGCATCAATGCTTAACACACACCGAAAAAAGGCAAAGCATGACAGAATATTCAGATCTAACTGTCAGGTGTAAATGTTTAACTGGACAGATGTAAAAGTAATATATAACTATAATTCATCATTTAAACAGATTGTGTTGAAATTAACTTATGCTTTATGAGTGTAATGTAAGGTTTACTAGGGGTTTAAGGTTATTTTCAGAAATAAAACATACTGTTCATTGAACAGTTTAAAATATAATTATAAATATTATTAGTAATCTGTGTCAATTTGTGTCATTTAGATGATGTGCAAATATAAAGTAATTTATCTTACCACCATGTTTTTCCTTTCCATTTAAAGTCAAACATAAACACAGCACATTTATCATGGTAGATTCTTCTTCTTTGGATTAAGTGAAATCAATCATTTCTCCTCTGTACTCAGCCACAAAATCGCCTCTAGAAAATGATGCTAGTGCAAAGACACCACGGCCTGTCAAAAAAACAAAAGACTTACATTGTGTTAAACTAATTTGGCATTAAATCTAGTTTGGTGACGTAGAGAACAGACGTATATTTAAGCTGCCCCCGCACCTTTTATGTAATATTGTGCACGATTTACCAGTTTACCTCCTCTTGTCGTACAAGCAAAGTTCTGAAACTAGTTTGGTCCTATCCTAACTAGTATAACATGTCAAGAATGCTGCGGCAAGGGAAAGGGGTAGCCACTTTATCTCAACCAGCCTCAGGGACCGCAATTGTGGATGTATTAACTCATTTTGCGCAAGAGTTAGACAAACACAAAGAAAGTTTACTGGCAGAGCTGAGAGCTGCCTATACATACAAAGTTGAATGCTCTCAGCTCCTTGTTAGATTTGCACAGTCGGCAGACAACAACCATGGAGACCGCACTCACCACCGGAAAGAAATTACCGAGCTGACTATGAGACTCCAGCAACTTGAGAAAACTAACATTGCGCTGCTATCAAAGTGGAAGACCTCAGAAATCGATCCAGATGACAGGATCTAAGGATAGTGGGCTTACCTGAAGGAGAGCAAGACAGTTCACCTTTAAAATTTGTTTCCCAATTCCTCCAAGACATGGTCGGACCTTCCCGAGGCCGCTGGAACTGGACAGAGCACATTGGGTACCAGTGCCAAAGCCCAGCCAGGGAAAACCCCACGAGCCATTATCGTTAGATTCCACCACTACTGGGATAAGGAGTGGGTGCTTCGCTGGGGTAGGTCACAAAAGGATGGCATACCTTTTGGTGGTGACCCTTTAATTCAGGGGCTAAGGGTACTGCCATACTGATGTCTAAAAGGCTTCAGTTTGTTCCAGAGAAACTAATCTCTTATGGTCAGCAATGCTATATTGTTGTATCAGGTAAGCTTTTTCACATACCAGTCATTGGGGCCTGTGTTTATGCCCGTAACATAAGTTTATGTCAGTGCTTATACACTAACCAAGCATAACATTCTGAGCACTGCCAGGTGAAGTGAATAACACTGATTATCTCTTTATCATGGCACCTGTTAGTGGAGGGGATATATTAGAGAGCAAGTGAACATTTATTTCTCAAAGTTGATGTGTTAGAAGCAGGAAAAATGGGCAAGCGTAAGGATTTGAGCGAGTTTGACGAGGGGCAAATTGTACTGGCTAGACGACTGGGTCAGAGCATCTCCAAAACTGCAGCTCTTGTGGGGTGTTCCCGGTCTGCAGTGGCCAGTATCTATCAGAAGTGGTCCAAGGAAGGAACAGTGGTGAACCAGCGACAGGGTCATGGGTGGCTGAGGCTCACTGATGCACGTAGGGAGCGAAGGCTGGCCCGTGTGGTCCGATCCGACAGACGAGCTACTGTAGCTCAAATTGCTGAAGAAGTTAATGCTGGTTCTTATAGAAAGGTGTCAGATACACAGTGCATCACAGTTTGTTGTGTATGGGGCTGCATAGCCGCAGACCAGTCAGGGTCTGACAGGTCATATGTACTTCCTTCCCTTTTTTTAAAAGTATAATTTTCCCATATGTAATATTAATATATGTGTATATGTGTATATATGTATATGTGTGTATATATATATAAATCCACCATAATTAACAGAAACTGATTGAGCTCACCTTTCTCTGGACTGATGTATTTCATATCAAGCTTTGATGTCCTATTACTCTTTGTAGTTACATAATGCACAGCATCAGCACCGGGACTAACCCTTCGTGGCATTTTTAACTCTACAGAAAATGTAAACACAGTATAGTTATATGATTTTTGTGCCCTGTGATGTTCAGGTCTGAATATATAATATATAATATGTCCTGCTTATGTTTCCCTAATGCAAATTAGTGCAATTTTAATCTGCAAAATTATTCTGCGCTGTCAGATGACTTGTGAATGGATACTTTAGAAGAAAGTTAAATAATTGTACATTTTCCCCTAACCAATCGGCCCAAAAGAGACCTAAACGAGCCTTAGGAATACTCCTAATTGTGGCCTCGATTTAAAAAAAAAAATGAAAGAAAGAAAGAAATTAATAATTACCTTAACTGGTTTACCCAGCCCTGTCAGCGATTTCAGAGGTTATAAAATACACCCGTCAGCCAACTGGATACCGTGACTTAGTTTTAATAACTTTTTAATTTGCTAGACAGGTTGTGGTGTATGCTAACCCAGCTGGCTAGTAAAGACCGCTAGCATAGCAGCAGCGTTTACATTTCAGTTAGTTATAAAATCCTTAAAACACACAAAAAAAAAAATATTACAAGCGTTACCCATAGATATAAAAAACAAACATACCTTTCGTGGTATTTAGATGTATTTCCTCGTGTCAGCACAATACCGTAGAATCGCACATTAGACAGATAGTCTTTGGCTTCCACCTTTTAGCTGGATAAGCAATGAAGATGGGCATTGTAGTTCTTTTTCTCGTACTGTTAAGCGTGTACGGACCAATAGCGCAGTAAAAAAACTACAATCCAATATTCTCAGCCTCAGGCACTTCATTTACCGTTTTAAGATTTTTAAAAAGCATAACCACACTCCAAAATTTATGAATTATTATTAAGTCCATAAATAACATTAAAAATATACATTTTATTTTCACTGTTTGTTATTACTGTATAGATTTTGCTAATGATTTAATTGTTCTCTAACAATTTTTGGCCATAAACTTTTTGCATATCTACATAATCTTTTTATTTGAACATATTCTATTAAAATTCTAAACTATTAAATTATATGCAATTAACAATGCTTATGCGTAATTAAATACATATAGTCTTACCTCTTCGATTTAACACTACTTAAACCTCTAATGCCAGTAAAGCTACTGCGCATGTGCACATTACCCACAATTCTAGTGGGCAGTCACGTAAGTGGGCAGTACCATGATTTGCATGCTTTTGCATACAAGACCGTGCCCCGCCCAAAAAAATCTCTGTTCCAGACTAAAGGGGGAGACATGGAGCAAATCGTTCACACACACACATTAAAAAACCCTCAATATAGGGACTAAGCTAAAACTTCGTCAGCAGCCTATTTAAAGCCTCCCTAACATGTTTATATGCATCACCCTTGTGGGAACTAGGGTTTTTGGTCCCCATAATGTTGGTGTGTAAACAGCATGGTGTCCCCACAATGTGATAATTACAAACCCACACACACATGGATTGGAGATGACTGCTGTCTGGCTCACAGATTACATAAGTAATCTGAATAACGGAATACATTTTTGAAAAAAATAACAGACCTAATGCATTAGATTACTTGTTACTTTAAAAAAGTAATCCAAGTTACTTTGTAACGTGTTACACCCAAAACTGGTAGTTGATGTGATTATATGTTTAATGCAGCCGTGTGGTGCTGTGCATACATTACTATAAGATAAATGAGTTTAAAATCAGATTATCAAAAGATTTTTTCCAATCACATTAAGGTCTTTTACTGCTAACAGTACTTCCATCTTGTCAGAATTAGGAGAAAGTTAATAGGCATCCAGTGTCTAATGTCTTTTATACATTTCTCAGCTTACATTGGTGTCACTCATGTGGCTTTGCTGAAACGTATAACTGTGTGTCATGAGCATAACAGTGCAAACTAATACCATGTTTATGAATTATGTTGCCCTGAGGAAGCATAGAGGGGAAAAAAATGGCAGTGCCCTTAAAACAGATTTTACATTAGTAAAATCTTTATCTGGCAACCTGATTCCCAGGATACACCTAACCACTTCCAAAATAGTCTCCTATGACAGTTCTTTAGGTTTCTCAGCAGGTGTTTCACTGAGAAAAGCAAAATTGTTGGACACATGAGAGTAGGTGGTATGCTCTGTTCGGCAAGCCTTAGCCTGGGTCTGGGTGATCTTCTAGCAACGTGCCAACTAATAAACACCTTTCACAGATAGTTATTACTAATGACAGAGTATGACTAAATATTCTGGACTCCACCCCTTGAACAAGCTTGGCCATAATGTATGTTAGTTAGAGTTTGGTTGATATTATTCCAGAAGTATTCACCATGGATCCATGGTTCTGCTTGATGTTTTTTAGATGTAAAAACTAAGGCATTCTTAAAAAAAAAAAAAAAAACAGAGAAGGGCCTAAGTGAATGATGCATTAAACATCTTTCGAAAATGGTGACACACGTTTCTGCAACAGTTACAAAATCTAGAAGTGACATCTTTTATGTATGATTTTGAACGCAGTGACTTAATTAACAAAGCTTTAGTTTTTTTGTTTGTTCATTTTCCAGTGTCAGACATATGCCTCATAGCTGGCTGAAAATCCTAATTTGTTTAGCAAATGTTTTAACTATCAAATGAGTCATTATTTTTAACAGCAACTGTAATTATCTGTAATTTTATCCATAATCTACTTATGTTACATGTATTAGACTAGGAATCTTCCAAATATCTGGTCATTCTGCTACAAGTTCTGAAGCAAAACAGACAATAGTGTTTCTTGTTTAACAACCAATCCAATCAACAACTCCTTTCAACTAAACTAACTCTTGACTTGGAACTGCTGCAAGCTACAGTACATTATTGAATAACTTCCGACCAGTTTTGCTCTTTTTCACATGTTCTTTGAAGTGCCTACTAAACATGAAGTACTTTACTGTATTAATAATGTTAAGGTAAGGGGTTTACCAGCAAGGCATAGTTCAGATGTTAATTAACATAGAATCAAAAATATTTGGCAAAACCTAAATATTCCAAACAACAGCTTGAACACAGGACCTAACAGAAACAGCACAAGAACAAAACAAATGGGTGATTAAACACATGTGAAACAAAGAGACAAATATGTTCTGTGCTTTAAATAAAGAAACTAATCAGGACTAATTCTAAACACCTGTTGATTGTAACAAACAAGGCACTATGGGCACAGAGCCCTCCAGGGGTTATCCCTGACCTGTAATATGGGTGATAAGCAACATGTAATGTTTACACTTAGAATTAGTATGATGCTGCAATAGCTCTTATCCTTGCATTTTTCTTTTACCCTACAACTGTGATTTTACCCTAGAAAGCTATTGCACTTCACTATTCTTTACCGTGCCCATTGTTTGAGTATGAATGTGTGTGATCACATTTGTGTAATAAAATAACTTTAAATAATTATAATAAAATGTATAATAAATTCTGATTGGTAATGGTGTAACAGCTTGTCAAGATGATTGTATACAGTACGCAACAGTATAATAAAAAACATTTATTTTGATTAAGAAATTTGCTTTACATCAGAGGTGCAAAAGTTCCATACACAACACACACCATGACGTTAATGTTAAAACAGTTAGATGTGAGGACTGATCGAAATTTTTACATCTTTAAAACAAAGCTAATGCTTTATTTCTTTTTGTAATGTTTGCAGAACTAACTACCTTCATATCTACACTACATGTTTACGTTTACAGTACATCCTGGACCATTGCACAAAGACACTTTAATAACCTTTGCACAAAGTCATTTTGTTCTATGCATATTTGCACACTATCTTTCTTACAAAATATAAAATTTTCTCAATTTCCTAAATGCTCTTGTACAGTACAGTATATTTCAATTTGTACAGTATATTTCTATTTTTCATGTACAGCATATTTTTATTTTTAGTTCTATTTTTCCTAGTTTATTATTTTTTTCTATTTAATTTTTCTATCTTGTTTCTTTTATTCATATTCATTTCTTATTATAAGCTTAAATTCTCCTTTAGGGTCACAGGCAGTCATATAAGCATTTCACTACATTTCGTACTGTGCATGACTTCTGTATGTGACAAATACATTTTTAATTTAAATTTGAAATTTTTAGTGCTGGTTACTAAATCTGAGAAAGTCAAGAGCAAAGCCTTGGGTTTAATCTTACTGTTCAGTTTTGTATCGCGCACCAATTTTGAGTAAGGTATGAAGCTTTGTTTGTTTACTTGCATTACATTTCTTCTCATCTGGTGATTTGCCTCGAGTGAAGGGAACTACAGCCTTGCTGATTGGTTGGTGCGCTGTTTTGGGATGACGTTTTATGGGTAAACCCATTTGTGATGCGTTGGTTACTTGGTTCCTGATGGCGGTGCTCTAGAATTACTTCTAAGGGTTTCTTTACTGCAAGACTTTGGAATTCTGGCACGAAGTTTCATTAAGAGTTCTTGAAGAGCGGATGACTTGGTTGCTTGGTGGTGCAGCAGCAAAAGAACACTAAAAGAGTCGGCGAACTTTCTTGCAACAGCGACAAGCCTGTTTGAAACTTGGGACTTCGCAGAGTCAGTACCACGCTTGATTGGCCTTTCATTTAATAACAAACATCCAATATCTTACACACTTAGTCATACCTTCATCTGCAGAACGAGGTTGTAAACCTGGTTTACACCTTCTAGGTTATGATAAACATGTCGAACAGGATGGATGGATCGATCAATGGAATTTTGCCCTATTGGCACACATTAAGGATTTTCTAAAAGAATGTCTATGCAGTATATTTCTTTGTTCTTCGAGCAAATAGTAGAAAAAGCTGGACGACATCCATGTCCTGTGGTCACTGAGCATTAGCAGTGTGCATTGGTTGTTTGACTAAGACTAAGGAAGTATTAGAAGAGAAAAAGAATTCTGAATACATGTCTTGGGACTGTAAAAGAAGGAAACAATGTCCTTCTTTTCATGGCACTTGTATCAGCTCTGGACAGTGCAGAAGAGCTGGGGAGGGGCTGAGAAAGTAAGAAAGCATAGTTAAATGGATTATAGAAATGAAGCCCAACAACTTTTAACAATGTAACACCCACTTCTAGTTACAGGGACAAAAAATATAACACGTTT
The DNA here is from genome assembly GCF_024256425.1 of Clarias gariepinus. Classification (NCBI taxonomy): domain Eukaryota; kingdom Metazoa; phylum Chordata; class Actinopteri; order Siluriformes; family Clariidae; genus Clarias; species Clarias gariepinus. Next base: position 2,424,707 of record NC_071104.1, read on the forward strand.
TAAAATCAAATTTAAGCTGTGTAATTCTACTAACATTAGAATAGAGTTAAGCATAAGTTTGGTTTTAAAGCAGTGCCATGAGCCCTTTCAAACCTGGCTTTGTGGACCAAAACAGAAAGCTTAAGACGTGTTTTTTAATGATTAAATTATGTACACAGACCTCTCTAGCATGATCATAATCTATTTACATTTCTTAGTCTGTAAAATTGTTTAGTGGATAAAGGTGATTGACTTTGAGTTTTGCAAATGCCATGACATGAGTTGAAGATACTCGATGAAGCTTGGTGAAGCTAATTTTGGAAGTGAGGAAAGATAATTTGGCTGTGAATTATGTTATAATGTAAATTTAAAATTATTTATTTTGTTTGTTTTACAACAGATCTTTGTGTATTATAGATAACAACAAGGGAAGATGATGTGCCAAGCTTTAGTTCATTGTGATGAAGAAAAAAGTTCTAGGAAGAAAACAGACATCAGTTTATTGATACAGTAAACTGTATACAGGCAAAATCTGAACACATTTTGGAAATTTTGAATTAGTATCAAAGTATCAAATCCAATCTGATTTAATTGCTACCATTACCTTTTGGTTTGAGGAACGTAAAGGTGACATGCAACCAAATGCATAAGTCTAGGCTGTTTTGAAGTTTTTTTTTTTTTTTTATAATCAGGGTGGACACGCTGAAATAGCTAAAAACTAGGGTGTAATGCCACAAAAAATTAAATTATATTCACAATGATAAAATGAGGTGTCCTTAATCTTGCTTTAAAGTTGTTTTTTTTTTTTTATGTCTTAACAGGAGCAAAACCATGAAAAACATTGTGAACCAGATTTGGCTGTAGATGTGGGGCCCTTCTGGCAATGCCTCAGTTTAAATTATCTTAAAATGCATTTTATTTCCTGATAGTGTTAACTATGCAAATGTGATTTGTGAATGTCAAACATGCAATATTCACATAAAAAGTGTTGTATAAGCCAAAGGCATTCTCCAAAGGCCTACATCAACTCTTTTTGGATCAAATGCAGATGATTGTTTTATACTGTTTAATATCAAAGAGTTTGCAACAGTGAGTGTAGTAGGCTGTAAGTTAAAAAAAAAAAAAAAACACTTGTTAAGGTAGAATCACTCCATTGTAGAGTTTCAGTTCTTAGTCAGGGGTGTATTGAATCATTTAGGACTCGGATTAATTTTATTAAACTGATTTTAAAATGTACAGCATATACTTCAACTACCCATTTAGTGCATCTTACCAATTCTGCTTATCCCGTGGCCAACAATGATAATACAATATCTAGTATTTGACAATTATGAGGAAGGTAACAAGATCTGGGCAAATGTTTAATTTAATTCAATTTTATTTGTATAGCGCTTTTAACGATTTACTGTACATCATCACAAAGCAGCTTTACATAATCAAAAGAATTAAGTTTGTATGAAATGTGAATGTGTATGAATGAAAATTATGATTGTCTCTGATGAGCAACCCTAGGACGACGGCGACAGTGGCAAGGAAAAACTCCCTGAGATGGTAATAGGAAGAAACCTTGAGAGGAACCAGACTCAACAGGGAACCCATCCTCATCTGGGTGAAAACATAGCAGGGATAGGGATAGTTTAGACTTTAGAAGACATGACAAAGACAACAGTTCTTTATAAAGAAACAATTTATTGAACTAATCTACAATACATGAAACTACGCTACTTAAACGCATACACAAACCGTTCAGAGGGTGAAAGTTAGTGGAGTTTTGAGGACCTACTCAATTTCTAGCATTGGTTAGTAAACCTAATAGAGTCACAAGAGTAGAGCCTTGGGTTTAATCTTACTGCCCAGTTTGAATTGTTAAATTTTCAGCAGGTATGAAGCATTATTTGTTTACGTAAGAGTTCTTCTCATTGGTTCGTCTCCAATGAAGGGAATTACGGCATGGCCGATTGGGTGGTGTGCTGTTGCTGTTTTGTTGAAGTCCTTGGTGATGCTCTGTCACTTGAGTTTTTTCGTTGCAAGACTTTAAGAACCCTCAATGGAACTCTGCCAGAAATCTAAAGAGCAGATGACCTGGTCACTTGGTGATGCAGCGGCAAAAAGACAAAAGTGAAGAGTGCCCACTGGCAAAAGAGTAAGTGAGCTTGCTAGCTTCCTTCAGATAACGACGTGAAGAGCTTGTTCGGACCTTGGGTTTTTGACCCTGTGGAGCGGGTCCGTTTCATAGGCATTCCTAATCAGAGGTGGTTGTAGGCTTAACCATGCCCCCACACGGTTCTGCTTTTTCTTGGATACATAAATCTAGCGTTTGGTCCAACACATGGGAGGACAGCTCAGTTCTAGTGAGTTTGATATTGTCTTAACATGAATCCTGTCCATACACATGTTCATACAAATTCTCTTTAAATACAACAAGCTTTTATTCAATACCAAGCATTCCATTTCTCATACTTGTATACTCATTCATACATTTATCTATAGAGATGGGTTATATTTGATTACACTTCCTAAGTTTGGGATAAACATCTTAAACACAACATAAACCCAAACATCCTATGAGCACATACGTTTTTTATATTTATACTTTAAATCTGCTCATTTTGATTCATGCACACTCACATTCCATACAGACATAAATAATTATTTTGGTTGTGTAAAGCTGCTTGGCAACAATGACAATTGTTAAAAGCGCTATACAAATAAAATTTAATTGAAAATTGATTTACACCATCTGGAGTTAGAGACGTAAAATTGCTTCTATCTTTAATTACCAGGGTTGTGAAACTGTCCCTTCCTTGTTCAATGGCTTGCACTTTTCCACAGTTTGAGGTCGAAGTTGGTGAAAGGCATCTGCTTTTCCTCTTTTGACCAGGTTAAGCTTCCAGCTGCTCTGTATCACCCAGAAAAATCATGTCAACATAGCGCCACTTCACTGGAAAGTGATATTTACAGTTCCCTTTGAGAACCTACTTGATTACCTACTCGTTCAAACACTTCCAACCAACCCTGGCCTCCAAATTCAGACGTCTACTGAGTGTAAATGCTGATAACTGCTTCTTTATGTTGGATAGAGCGTGGCATCGGCAGGTTAATGTGTGCAGTCTGTAGAAGTGAACATAACATTTTATTACCTTTATCACCAACATGTACATAGCTAAATAGTGTTGCAATAAAAAAAATCATGCATAGACATACTGTCTTTACAGCATTCTGGAAAGGAAGACAAAATCCGAATGTCACATAATGTCAATGGGAAAATGGGTAACCAAATAACTCCAGAATATTAAAGTCTTTTTTACCCTGTTTGTTGCCTACATAAATGGCAACATTCTTAAAAATCTCTTTTGTAGGCATTTGCAGTTCCTATTATAAACAGACAGAGGCCATGACTGACTATGGTTTATAGCTTAGGACCCTCTCTCCAAGAAAAGTGTGAATGTTTTCATATTAACTGTATATTAGACAAAAAAATGGCGAAATGGTAAGGACAACAATTTGGTAATTGACTAATACAATGGTATTATAAATGAAAAGAAAAACAGAACACATGAACTGATGCTTGTTTACCTGTTACCAACCATTAAAATGTTGAATTAAAACTCCACAAATGTTCACCCATGTAATTGTCATTTTTAACAGCATTAAACATCAGAACAAGGATTTAAAAATTTAATGAAAGAATACACACAAAACAAACAAAAAAAATGAATATTGTGCAAAAGTTCATTAAGTTTAGTAATGCAACTTAAAAGGTGAAACTAGGGCTGGGCGATTTTGCCTAAAAAAAAAAAAAAATCTTCGATTTTTAAAGAAAAATTCGAGTTTCGATTCGAAACTTAAAAAATGGCTGCAGACATCAGATATAGTGTAAAAAGTGCAACTTTATTGCTATGATTGTCCCCCAGAAAGTTGGACTCTGGCAGATGCTGCGCAGAGTCCAACTAGTGTTGATGTAGTGAACCGTCAGACTCAGATATGGCTGCATCGTCCGGCTGGACCACAGGTCCGTTGTGGCTGAGTAGAACTGTATCTCCTCCAGCTCACTGCGGATCTTTTCCCCGAGTTGTATTGTACAGGCGAGGCAGTGCTACATCGGCGAAATACTTGCGACTGGGGACAACGTATCTCGCATCTAACACTTTCAGCATGTGATTAAAGCCTCGCTTTTCAACAGAATAAATTGGCAGCACGTCTGTGGCAATATAAAACGTGATCGCCTGAGTAATCGCTTTCCATCGCGCTCCGTTCTTGTCATACGGTACACAGTTTGTAAAGCTCTCGGGAAGTGTAGTTTGCTTTTTAGCAGGTGTGCTAGAGGAGCCGCTTTCGCTACGGAGCCGGCTGCACTTCTCCCATTCTTCGGGATGTTTATTCCTCAGGTGCTGGAAAAGATTTGTTGTACCGCTGCTTCCAGTAGCAACAGCCTTGAAACATATTTTGCAGCAAGGCTTCGTCTGTGTTTCGTCTGCTGCATCAAAACCAAACCAGTTCCAAATTACGGAATTACTTGTGCCTTTCTTTGGAAGTAGTTCTCTGCTACACGCTGCCATGTTGATTCGACTGTGTAGGCGGGGCGGCGGCTGGCTCATATCGCGCTACGGCAACCAACAAGGATGAAACGCGGAAAAGTACGAAAAAACTATTGTGTCAAAAAACTCGAGTTTGCAAAATAAAAATCGTTGTAAACTACAAAATCGATAAATAGATTAAATCGATTTTTTACCCAGCCCTAGGTGAAACTACTGTAATACATGCAAAGCAAGATGGTTCAAGCCGTGATTTGTCATAGAGATAATGATGGCATTCAGCTCATGAAAACTCCAAATCCCAATTCTCCGAAAATTTGATTATTACATGCAATCAATAAAACAAGGATTGTACATAGAACATATCGGACCTCTAAAAAGTAGAAGTATTTATATGTACTCAGTACGTGGTTTGGGCACCTTTTGCAGCAATTACTGCCTCAATGCGGCATGGCATGGAAGCCATTAACCTGTGACCAGAATGCTTTAACAGCACCCTTCAGCTCTTCTGCATTGTTCAGATTCATGTCCCTCATCTTTTTCTTGGCATGCCCTATAAATTCTCTATGGGGTTCAGGTCAGGTGAGTTTGCTGGCCAATCAATCGCAGTAATCCCATGATCAATGAACCAGGTTTTGGTGCTTTGGGCAGTGTGGGCAGGTGTCAAGTCGTGCTGGAATATGAAGTCAGCATCCACCAGCAGATGACACGGGTCCCCAAATCAACACGGACTGGGAACTTCACACTGAACTTTAAGCATCTTGCACAGTGTGTGCCTCTCCATTCTTCCTCCAGACTCTGGGACCTTTGTTTCCAAATAAGATGCAAAAAGTTGCTCTCATCAGAAAAGAGGACTGTGGACCACTGAGCAACAGACCAGTTATTTTTTTCATTAGCCCAGGTAAGACACTTTAGACATTGTTTGTTGTTCAGGAGCTGCTTGACAAGAGGAATACGACATTTGAAGCACTTGTCCAGGATCCGTCTGTGTGTGGTGGCTCTTGATGCACTGACTCCAGCCTCAGTCCACTCCTTGTGAAAGTCCCCAACACTTTCGAATGGCCTTTTTCCTGACAATCCCCTCCAGGCTGCGGTCATCCCTGCTGCTTTTTCTTTCACATAACCTTTCACAATATTTAAATTTTCTAAGATTATAGCTTACAGCTCGTGAAGACCCCAAATCCACAATCATCTCAATGATGACAAATCATGGCTTGAACCTGTGTGTATACAGTGGAACCTTGGATTACGGAGGTGGGCTTGTATTCCAAAACACTCGTAAACCAAATTTTATTTTCCCCTAAGAAATAATGGAAACTCAAATTATTCGTTCCACAGCCATCTTGCCAAAAGCCTAAACAAAATACATAATTAACACAATATTAAGTAAAAATAAAACAAATTAACCGGCACTTTACCTTAAAAAATAAATAAGTGTCTCCATTTGTGCGCGCAGGCGCTGAGTGTGTGTGAAACTAAAGTAAGCTCCCCTCTCCCAGTTCTTGTCTCACACAGTTACCCTTTCCCCACTCTTTTCACACACGCGCACACAACGGAAACATTGTTTTATCGGAAAAATAAACAAGAAATCTCTTTAATGACACTCGATTAAGTGACACAATAATGGATTTAAAGTAAAAATAAAACAAATTAAGCTGCACTTTACCTTTGAAAAGAATCGCAACGGAGCAGTATTTGTGTAGGGCAGAGAGTGTGTGTGCGCGCGCGTCTGTGAAGTCGAAAGTAGGAGGGGTGTGTGTGGCACGGTGTCTAATGACACACGCACACACAGACGCAGAGCAGGCTAAACCTTAAGCAGAGAGAGAAAATGTATTTTTAACTTCTTTAATGAGACTTGCTTTTGCTTTATTTATCATGTGCGCTGTACACACGCATACAGACAAAATAAAATATGTTTTACCTGCACACATGTGGTCAGTGTTATAGTAAACAGTACACGCGAGCATGGATGTCGATTATACCAGTAAGAGACGTGCACTAAGCTCGGGAGACGATTACCCACAATTGCACAGTGTTATATAAATCCGTTAAGATTTTTAGTATATAATTAAGAATTACAGGGGAGTCTTGAGTAGTGAACAATCCGACCTTAACAATATAACACATCTGGGTTTTCTTTTTAACCCACAATGCAGCAAAGATCATTTAACAGAACACAGTAATTGATTCTCTCTCTCTCTCTCTCTGTGTGTTATGTATTTTTGAAAATGAGAAACTGTTGGCTTAGTTGTGATCATGAGACGCTCGGCGTCAAAACATGAAGCGCATGCTTGATACATGATACTTGGAAAACGAACTAGTCTTGGAGTACCAAGTCAAAATTTATTAAACATCTTTCTTGGCTTGCGGAACACTCGCAAACCACGTTACTCACAATCCAAACTTTCACTGTATCTATACATATAAAAAAAATTAAAAAAAGTGAATAAACTGTATAATTCGAAGAGGATGGTAAGAGGGGATAGTGATAAAATTTATATTTTAAAAAAGAAGGAACTGAAGGTTTACTTAAAAAAAATAGCACTTTGGTTAAACATGATTCAATAGTAGACAGTGGTTCCACATGATTACATGATCACCATTATCATTATCTTAACAACATTGGATGATGTTAAACCAACTTAAAATATTTGTGTTTATTTAACATGAACAGCTAACTTTGATTGAACATTTAAATATTTCTATTTAACTTTTTTTGTTGAACTTCAAGGAATAAATTTTGTATAGCATAAAAAGTTGATGTTAATTCTATATGTTTACATCGATTTCAATGAATGTCATTTAGTCATGTTACTACACAACTAGATGGTATACCATAATGAATAGCATCCCTATTTTCCCATGCTTTAGTAAACCTTAAAGACAACCCCAGAGGCAGTAAATATGGAATACATCCTTTTTATTGGGGAACAACTTAACAGGTGCCCTACTTTTATTAAACACTAACAATCTAATTTAAACACTCAAAAACAAATTCAGTTTAATTATTTTTTTTCTTGTCAACAAGTTCTACACAAATGACTTTAGTAAACTTGACTTAAATTTGTTAGGGCCTTTATTCACATTTACTGTCACAAGCATTTTAATAACAATTGGCACTGTTAAAAGGCAGCACAAAAATAAAAAAAAATTAGAATATTATGGTCCAACAATACAAAGACATACAAAAAAAATAGAATGTTGCATATTGTGTACAGTTAGTTTTTCTTTTCAAAGTTTTTCAACTTTAATGTTTTTTGTTAAACCCAAATTCCCCCCCCCCCATAAATTTGTCAAAGTTGACAGTAAAGTTGGTTATCTTCAACAGTATTCCAGACGTGTTTTACATCAGAAAAGAAATCATGTCACCCACAAAAATAGAAGTAAAAAAATTCTCACTGTATGAATCTTAAAAAAATAATAATTTTAAAAGGAAAATGCACAACCTTGTCCCTAGGGTCAATAATACCAACTAATCATTAGTTAATTTACCATATTAACATAATTTACCTTTTTTTTTTTTTTTGCTATCAAATACAAAAAAAAAGGGTCAATGTTCAAGATCCCTCTCTGCAGCATGGCCATCTGTATTCTATTGTTACACACAAAAATAGCAAATATGAAAATCACCAGACAAATACAAAATTCCAAAGCCTTTTTCCCTGTAAATGTTGCTTAGTATTTAATCACTGTTTTTGAGTTTGTGAGAAATCAGTGTGGACCAAAAGTTACACACCTGTGATCTGATGCCATCTAATAGCAGCTTTTACTTGTAATTTTTGAAGGCTAAATATTTTGTGGTATTCTAAAGAGCCCAACAATACAGTTACTTCTACAGTAATAATAAGCATTATTTACCAAATATTCATTAAAGAGACTGTCCGCATCTTTATTTAGGTAGACACAAAGATTAATTTAAAGTTAATACTGAAAATTTTTTTATTTAAAAAGATATCTGTATAATTACTGATGTACCACACAGCCCTTTTATCAAGCATCTTATTACAATGTTGTTTTTTCCAACCACAGATGTAAGTTAAGATAACTGTATTGCTATATATACACCCATCTACTTGTATACTTTTCGTCAAATAATGTAAATAAATGCAGTGGACTGACCTGTAACATCGGCTAAATTCATTAGCTAGCTAACTTCAGTCTAACACTAGGACTCTCTAAAACTACAGAAACTATAGTTAAATCTATATATATATATATATATAGTAATCACATACAAAAGTATGTACTGAGGAAAAATCTTACCTTTTATCAGGTGTTGACCTCCCTCTGTCTAAACGGCGGGCAGAGAGTCAATTAATCTGCTACTTGCACACCTACTTCCGCGTTCTTTTTAATAGGGCTTAGTCAGTTCCGGTTTAGAAATGGCTACGTTCCACACCCGCTGTCTCCAGGATCTCCCACGGATTAACGTTACTGACGTGCATCGTATTTGCAAAACAACCATATTATATAAGAATATATAAGAACATATTAAAGTCAAAGTCAATTTTGTCAATTTTGCCACATGTACAGGAGATATATATACATACAGAGAATTGAAATTGCATTACTTTTAGACCCTTGGTGGATAACATAATAAATTTGAATAAATACAATTTTATATATATGATATAAAAAACAAATGCAATATACAAGTAAGGGCACATGGCAGAGAGTACAAACCAGACAAGTAGTGCAAATGCAGACATACTGTATAGTGCAAATAGAGCTTGTAAGTATGATAAAGTGATAGAGAGCAGCCCTGTAACAGACAAGAGTCTCATGAGGTAGACCAAGAGTAGTATATATAGATAACACATTGTAAATACTGCCCTGTACTGTGTTTTGTAAATGTACAGTCACGCTGAACGTGTAGCTCTTGTAGCTGTTTTTTCAGCTCCTCCACTTCATTAAAAAGTTCTTCTATTTTAGCAAATGCCAGGTCTAATGAAGGCTCAGGAATGCTACATAATGCTACATAATTCGACGGATACCACCGCAGGCCTCTCTCTCCTCTCCCACTCACTGGACCACGATGCTTTAACGACGTAATAATTCCAGGCAAATAGCACTGGGCCGGCCTAGTTACTAACTTTTTCGTGCCTCTGGTGTTTGCGGTTCAATAATCTGATCACTGCTAAAATGTTTACTGCAAACCTTAGAATTGCTGGTAGGATAAAAATCGTCTCGACGTATGTTCACAAGCCACCGTTTTCTAAGGTCCACATCTAAAGAAAAACTGTGAAAACTTAAAGCTCCGTTGAACTTCACAGAGGATACAGCGGAACACAACAGTGTACATTGTATACCTTCTGCTGTCTCTGAAATCTATACACACTTTTTTTCAGAACTTTTCATCCAAACTCCAAAACAATGGCCGACAAACCAGAACTTACGAAGCGGAACTACTTAATGAGTCTGCGTGCAAGTAGCGTTTTTTGAACACGTGTAGTTTGATTAGTCTTGCTCTTCTATTACATTAGCGGTTCATGACATCTGGCGTCTCACTCCTGCCCGCTGCTACATGTATGCAATGTTGACTTAACATGAATGTTTTGTGTTTAGGAATTTGTACGGTCAAGGTGCGTCAAAATTACGTTAACCTTAATCAAACAAAACATTTTAAATCAGCAAATACGATATATGTATACTAAAAATAATTATGTAAAGTGCACAACCTGCTTTTTTTATTTTTGAGTGTATGATGCATTTAAACAAATCCTTTCAGTGGAGACCCGATGAAAAAGGATTCATCTTACAGTTTTCGAAATGGTAATTCATCTTTAAAACACCATTTCTTCACAAGCGAAACTGGTTTGATGAACTTTACCTGATTTTACCGTAATTTAAATAGTATGACAGAAGTGCATATGATCAAATCAACAGGTCATGCCTGTGCATGGCAAAGAAACATTAAAATGCAAAACAAAAATTAACTAATATCAAATTGTCATCAAATTTGTACGCAAGTAGGCTAATTAAAGTCATTACATTATGTTCTTTGCAGGGTTCACCAGACTAAAACTTAATCATGGATAAATTGAATTACACAATACCAGTAATATTAGTTATAGTATATTCTAATTGACAACCACCCATGCATGTTTAATATTTTCTGTTTTTGTTTTAAGTAATCAATCAGTTAGAGTTGTACATAACTCAAACTCTACATAAACAGTACTTAATGTGGTTCTTGCATGTTTTTGAGCTCTGTCGCTTGCTGTCAATAGGCGTCTGAGAGAGCCACATTATCAGCTTCGGAAAACATGCAATACCCGAGATTAAAACACAACTGCTCCCTACAGATAATGTACATCATTTGCCTAAAAATTTCATCACGGTCTGCGCACTTCCACAGCAGTTTGAGAGATTGGTTTCTTGAGATGCGCATTCTTAATGGCCACCTGTACGTTTTAAACACCCACTGCTGCAGTGCATGTTTAGTCAAGGCACACACTGTAAAAAGAAAAACTATAAGACTACATTGCAGAAATTAGCTTTGCATCGGAGGTGAAAAAGTTCCATACACAACACACACCATAATGCAAGCACTATCTCCGAGGATTAATCACCAAATTTACCGTGTGCAGAAAATGTCCTAGCCACAGGAAAAGCTGATTAAGTTGCTTTGTTTTCCTCATGGCCCTGGGTATTTTGTGGGGTCTGCTTCGTGCTCAGGTGTTTCTAATACTAATGCCACTTCTCGTCTTCTTTTGTCTTCATTTCTGACAAATCTCTCCCTTTTGGGCTCCTCTGAAGGAAGCTCTAAAGCAGGGTTAATGTAGACATATGCATATGTGCATCTGTCCCCTTCTTTTTTTGCATTCAGGGCAGACACATTCAAAAACCTGTTTATGAGCAAGAGGAGCTTGAAATCATTGATAGTTATCTTTGAGACATGAATTGTTTCAGAATTAATTCCTACGTGGTGCCAACAAACGTGCCCTTTAATCTTACCATCGATGATTTTGGGTAAAAAAATCACAGTCTTGCAATCTATTTAAGTGAGGCATTCCTTTCCTGGCTTCTTGCAAACAATCAGTATTTTAGCAATTACAATCCTAATAAGAACTCCTTTTCTCTGCTGCACATGCCCTCTCCTGTAGTCCAAAAGAAAAATAAATAAATACTGAATTCTAAGGTGTGTCAGCTACTATCTCTACCAACTAAATGCTAAATGTGAGGAGGACCTATACTCTGATTCAGTAGGTGAGCCTGAACTTTGCACAATGGGCACATTCTGGACTAACTGGACCTAATTTATGCACCTACTAGAACATCTAGAGGGTATTTTGGCAACATATTCTCTAGAAAGAGAGCCATCCTATAAATGTTAACATAAGCTTTAAATGAAAGAATGGAATTCATAATCAAGTCTTTAACTGCTGCACATGATTATACTGAAAGGCCATCCAGCATTACAGTGGGGTCAGATGGCTTAATTCTGACAAGACAGATGTACTAGAACCATGTGTATCTAAAAATGAGATAAAAATGTAAGTCGCTCTGGATAAGAGCGTCTGCCAAATGCCTAAAATGTAAATGTAAAAGTAAGTAGAAGAAAGTTAAGCATTTAGTGCCTAGCATCCTTCACATATTGCTCAACTTTAAGCTGTTTTTCCTTATCTGGCTTTGCTGAAATATACATATCATTAACATAACAATAGAAACTAATATGCTTTCAACAAATTGTTACACAAAGGAAGCATGTAGAGATAAAATAACAGTGGGCCCAAAACTGAACCAAACTAATTTTGCTTGTCAGGCAATCTACTTGTAATGGATGTGCACATTTGAGGTAGTTTTATACCTAGTTCATTTCACTACCAGTATTAGCAAAAGTAATTCTAGATCGTCATTGATCTAGAAGTGCTGAGAGACAGTAATGACAGCTTCTAACGGCCGCTATCTAATCACTTGACAGAACCACTCCTAGTTCCCGATGCCGCTTTTGCTTTGTTACAGCCAACATTCGCAGAAGACAGCAAAGCAGGTGATCCCTGACCAACATAAAATAACTTTGCAAACATGTACAGCTTCATCCTTTCCAGGTATGGGCATGCTAGTGGAAGGGTATAGTTTTGACTTTTTGAACTCCTTTTTAAACTTATCAAACCTGGCAGGTACACAACAGGTCCTGTCAGCCTTGGGGGGTTTTGCCGCAGACCCACAATCTCCTCTAATCCTGCACTGGTGAGGTAGCCCCTTTGGCAGAGCGTCACCAGGGTCTGGGCCAGCAGCAACACATGTTGGAAACCAGGATCTTTATTTATGCTGATGCAGACCTGAAATGCACAGACTAAAGATTATTCATGAGTTTAGAATCCCATGACAGAAGAAACATTACCAAATATTTAAAAAGGAATATAAAATATGGGGTACACCAACATGGGTTACATGTTCCTCAAAGATGTTTGGAGGAGAGCAAGGCGAGTCAGTTGATGCCAGTTACAAGGCCCCTTACTGCTGTTGTGCTTATATGGAAAGTCCTTCAGCATCTGGCTGAAGATCTGCAAAAAACAAGGCTATTTACCATTTGTTAATCATTTCAGTTAAATGTGCAAAAAACGGGTACAGGTCACAAATTGCACAGCTGATTTGCATTTGGTACATTGATAGACTATGCATGTGCTGCCCTTTTATAGAGCTTGGGTGAAAAACAGACTCCCCTAAAGCAGCAATCTTCTGCTCAGCAATAGCATCCACAATCATCCTGAAACTGCAGACACACCAAAGACACCAAAAAATTTTATTTGTATAGCACTTTTACCAATTGTCATTGTCGCAAAGCAGCTTTACACAATCAAAAGAATTATTTACGTTTGTATGAAATGTGTGTGCATGAATCAAAATGGTCAGATAGTCCCTAGTGAGCAAGCCGAGGGCGACAGTGGCAAGGAAAAACTCCCCGAAATGGTAATAGAAAGAAACCTTGAGAGGAACCAGACTCAACAGGGAACCCATCCTCATCTGGGTGAAACAAAAATCAGGAATTGATCTGCGTTCATACGGTGTGTTAGCCAGTTCAGCTATAACAGTTGATGTTAATATGGAGTCCAGGTAGTTATTGGAGACTCAGGTAGACTTGTAGGAAATTCCAGTCCTGAATTATCGAGCAACTATAACCAAGTAAAGTCCTCAGAGAAACAGCTGTCAACACCCCCACACTCCCAAGGAGACACACAAGCATCCATGTGACGAGAACTCTAACTAGAAGCGGGGCACCAGAATGGGTCTGACAGGTCCGGAGGGCAGCGGGAGCCTTGATCACCGGCAGCTCAGAAACGACATGTGTAGCTCAACAGAGAGAAGGGGAGAGAGGGAAGGTAGAGAGGTGAAGAGCGAACAGGAGTGGGTAGAGTAGAAGAGGAGAGATGGCAGTTAGGTATGATCACAGTCAAATTAATGTGTATGTATATTTAGTGTAGAGTGCAAGCAGAGACTCCGGCAGGACTAACTATAACAGCATAACTAAAAGGGAGAGCCAGAAGGAAACAGACATGAGGGCTCCCTGAGATGTAAGGCAACCAATCACCTCACCGTCAACAAACCTGAGTGATCAATAATAGTGGGGAAGACAGCACCTAAACATACCAGTTGACGAACACCATTTGGAAGGCTATTCCATAATTTTGGGGCTTTGTAAGAAAAAGCTCTGTCCCCAGCTGAAGTTTTCATAATATAGGGTACTGACAGGCAGCCTGCATCCTTTAATCGAAGGCGTGGCAGATCGACACTACCAGTTTACTCAGATACTGTGGCGTGAGACCATTTAATACTTTATACACTCAACAAAAATATAAACGCAACACCTTTGTTTCTGCTCCGATTTTTCATGAGATGGACTTCATTCCAGATACACAATTACCATTTCTCTCAAACATTGTTCACAAATCAGTCTAAATGTGTGATAGTGAGCACTTCTGCTTTGCTGAGATAATCCATCCCACCTCATAGGTGTGCCACATCAAGATGCCGATCTGACATCATAAGTAGTGCACAGGTGTACCTTATACTGCCCACAATAAAAGGCCACCCTGGAATGTGCAGTTTTGTCTCACAGCAAAATGGCACAAGCATTGAGGGAGCGTGCAATTGGCATGCTGACAGCAGGAATGTCAACCAGATCTGTTGCTCGTGCATTGAATGTTCATTTCTCCACCATAAGCCGTCTCCAAGGGCGTTTCAGAGAACGTGGCAGTACATCCAACCGGCCTCACAACCGCAGACCATGTGTAACCACACAGCAGCTCCTCCTCATTATCTGTGTCCCATGGCGTCATGCTTTCTGTGGTCCTGGCCGTGCGCTGAAGTAGGTTGGTTGTTATGGATAAGGCGTAATACAGGTTGGTTGTAGCAGGTAGGTGAGTGCGGTACCTGACAGCTGTCGTAGATGGACAAGGGCCTACTTAGGGAGGTAGGAAAGGGTGGTAGGTGAAACCATCAGTTTTCAGCCTGTATCTTCCCCAAGCGATTTTCAACCGGGCTTCCATGGCTCTAAAGAAGTCCAGCCTTGCCATCAGAGGGAAAGCCAGGTGAGAGTCACTCATGATGTAGATTTTCAGCCGACATTCGGCACTGTGCCAGTTGTAACGAACTGATTTGTTTTTGTGCTTGATGCATTTTTCCATCTTCCATGACGAACTTCTGGGGAGAATGAGCATTGTCCCTGGCATTCTGATCAGCCAGCTGCCGCAAAAGTTGTTTACGCATAAGCTTGTAAGTGCTCCCTGTATCCACAGCAATTACCTCCCTTCCCTGCACTGTAACCAGGAGAAAAGAAGGGGCGGCAAGATGTTGAGCAATAGACAGTCCTGCAAGGTGTTTCAATGGAGCCCGTTCAGCTGCTTTTTTGTTGTTCTTCTCCCTACTGTGCTGAGACCCCACTTTCTGCCAGTAATCTTTGGTACCCATACAGTCTTTCCACCATAGATCCTACCTTCACTTCAGAGATCTCTGGCTTTCACTTCAGACAGAAGGTCCAGTAGTTATAGGTGAAGTCCCTGAGGCATTGTCCAAACTGTTGAACCAGCGACCTTAACTTGTCTTCTACTTCAGTCAAGTAGTCATCTGGTAAGAACGTGGCCTTGAATGCCTATTTAAAAGACTCCCAATCCTGTATCTTGCCTTTTTCTACCTTCCACCAGCTCAGAGTGGGTCCTTGTAGAACTGTGCTGAGAGTTCCTACC
Organism: Clarias gariepinus; assembly: GCF_024256425.1. NCBI lineage: Eukaryota > Metazoa > Chordata > Actinopteri > Siluriformes > Clariidae > Clarias > Clarias gariepinus. The sequence goes on from NC_071104.1 coordinate 2,440,410, forward strand.
AGCTCTGCGCTGGGCAGCGGCCTGATCTTAAGATAGTTTTCCACACTGTTCGATAAAGTTGAGCATGTCCACTGTCTGAGGCATTGCCAAAGGCTGGAAACTTCAAGCGGATGGGCAGTCAAGCAAAAAAGAAAGAAGTAGATAGCGAAACTGAGGAGGTAAGCTGAGTAGATGAATGTGCTGGAACACAAGGAGGAATATCATGGGTTACATGACTGCTTCTATGCCGTATATTTTCTGTAGACGCGGTGAATGTAGAGCAGGAGATAGTGATACAGGGATGTAGTTGTTTGGAGCTGAATTCCATTTGTTGTTGTCAGAAGAAGAAACTTGCACGTTCTCCAAAAAGCACAGGAAAAGGGGAAAAAGGTGAAGCCAAATAGTATAAAGATGTAAAAAACTAGTTGCGATTAATATTATTGTATAAATAATAAAGCTATGTAATTTAAACGCTGATACAAATGCGAAACTTTAATGGCAACGATACAAAAACAGGAAGCTACAAAAATGTCGTGAAACTAAATTGTTAGTATTTCAAATAGCATGGAAGGAGAGCATCCTGAACTATAGAAAAGCTCTTAGTGTAGCTAGATCAACGCATCTCTCCACTCTTATAGAAAATAAAAATTACCCTAGATTTTTATTTAATACCGTAGCCAAATTAACCAAAAATAAGATCACTGCAGAAATCTCCACATCATCATGCAATAGTGAGGACTTCATGAACTTTTTTAATAATAAAATTGTAAATATTCGGCATAAAATTGAGGCTTTAAAACCGAACAATGTAATTGATGCAGATGTTAATCTAGCCATGTCAGATCAGAATGAACTAATTTCACTTATCTCCTCTGCAAATTCATCAACATACTAGATCCTATACAGACACATTTTCTTAAACAGATAGCACCAGCAATAACAAAACCCCTGTTGAGAATAATTAGTTCTTCACTCAGCATTGGGTATGTTCCAAAATCTTTTAAATTAGCAGTTATCAAACCAATAATTAAGAAACCTGACCTCGACCCCTGTCAGCTGTCCAATTACAGGCCAATATCAAGCCTCCCCTTTATCTCTTAGATTCTAGAAAAGATAGTAGCGGAGCAGCTATGCTCATATCTACATAGAAATGGCATACAAGAACTGTATCAGTTAGGATTTAGGCCTCATCACACCACAGAAACAGCACTTGTGAAAGTAGTAAATGACCTCCTATCGGCCTCTGATCAAGGTTGTGTAACTATGCTAGTACTACTCGACCTCAATGCAGCTTTTGACACCATTGATCATAGTATTCTTCTTCACAAATTAAAAAAATGTAATAGGAATTAAGTGTACAGCCCTCTCCTGGCTCAGATCCTATTTGACTGATCGTTATCAGTATGTAGACTTAAATGGTGATTATTCTGCATGTTCTCTAGTGGAGTTTGGCATTTCACAGGGTTCAGTTTTAGGCCCACTGCTTTTTTTCCTTTTACTGGTTCCTCTGGGCAACATAATCCGTAAGCATGGTATTAGTTTTCATTGTTATGCTGACGACACACAGTTATATGTCTCAGAAAAACCTGATGAGAAAAAACAGCTTACTAAAGTTGAGCAATGTGTGCAGGACATAAGAAATTGGATGCTAATTAACTTCTTTCTGCTTAATCCGGATAAGACAGAAGTTCTAGTCATAGAACCGCATACAGCTAGGAGTAAAATTTTGGATCACACTAACTTTGGATGGCTTTTCTGTTCCATCAAGTGCAACAGTAAAAGACCTTGGTGGGATTATAGATTCCAGCCTTTCATTTGAAGCTCATGTAGATAATATTACCAGGATAGCATTCTTTTACCTCAGAAATATTGCCAAGATAAGAAATATATTGTCGCTAAACGATGCAGAAAAACTAGTTCATGCTTTTATTACCTCTAGGTTGGACTATTGTAATGCCTTACTGTCTAGTTGTTCAACTAGATGCATAAACAAGCTTCAGCTAGCAGAGAGTCCTCACTAGAGCCAGAAGATACGAGCACATCACCCCAATCTTATCTTTACTTCATTGGCTCCCTGTGAAATTTCGCATTGGTTTTAAAATACTACTCGACATATAAAGCATTAAATGGTCTCGTGCCGCAGTATCTAAGTGAACTGCTAGTGTCTTACGAACCGCCGCGCCTACTTCGATCAAAGGATGCAGGCTGCTTGTCAGTGCCGCATATTATGAAAACTACAGCTGGGGGCAGAGCTTTTTCTTACAAAGCCCCAAAATTATGGAATAGTCTTCCAATTAATGTTTGGGACTCAAACACAGTCTCAGTGTTTAAGTTCAGGCTAAAAACCTATTTATTTAATCAAGCATTTTTATGAACAGATTTGCCTTAGGTAAAGGAGCAGATCTGGGGGACTCATGGACGTAGAGTATTATGGTGACCTGGTATGTTTAGATGCTGTCTTCCCCACTCTCATTGATCACTCAGGTTTGTTGACGGTGAGGTGATTGGTTGCTTTCATCTCAGGGAGCCCCCATGTCTGTGTTTCCTTCTGGCTCTCCCTTTTAGTTATGCTGTCATAGTTAGTCCTGCCGGAGTCTCTGCTTGTAAATATACATTCACATTATACATTATGTGACTGTGACCATACCTAACTGCCATCTCTCCTTTTCTGCTCTCTCTCTTCCCTCTCTCTCTGTCGAGCTACACATGCTATTCCTGAGCTGCCAGTGATCCAGACTCACTCTGCCCTCCAGACCTTTCTGGCCTCGACTGGTGTTGGCAGCTGTTTCTCTGAGGACTTGACAGTTCGATAGTTCAGGACTGGAATTTCTTACAAGTCTACCCGAGTATCCACATTATGACACAATTGTTAAAAATGCTATAGAAATAAAATTAAATTGTAACCTGTGGATGGCGTGTGTGCTAGTGAGACGCAGCTTCATCTGACTTGCCCATATAACGTCTCACCGCAAAAAACAGTCAGTTACAGCTCTCTCCAGTTTCCCCAGAGCCTCCTGGCAGTAGCGCTCCAGCTCTCCTAAGCTAGTGTCCACTGCCTGCCGAAAACTGGTTTCCCTGTTAATACTGATGTTAATGGATTCTCTAAAATCCTGCTCTACCGTGCCCACATTTTCTTAAGAGCCAATACATCCACCTTACATTGATTAAGTTCAGTCTGCAGTGTTTGTACGACATCCATATAAGATATATGACCAACAATAACATCATCCTCATCTGAAGGTCTATCTACAATGAAGTAATCAATGTTATTTCTGCTGTAGGGTTACGGTGTGTCACAAATGCATTTACTGCAACATCTACATCATCCTCCATATTACTGGTAACAACAAAGTCGGCCTTCATGGCGCTACTAGTGTTAGCATTAGCCTTGTTAGCATCCATATTGCTCTGCAAAGCCACACAACACCGGAAAATGCACACCAACTAATTGCCTGTACGTACGGGCCAACAATATGTAACACTTAGCTATGATAAACCTAGTTACCAAATACAGAGTCAAGAATCCAAATAGGGGCTAATAAAGACTTACTTCCAGTGTTGTGTAGGCTTAGCGGAGCAAGTAAAGACATGCCGCAACAATTCAAAACCCAAAGTGAGCAAAAAAATAAATACTAATAGTATTCAGTGGATTACTTTTCCCCACGGGAATGGTAATCCTCTGGATACTGCAAAAAAATCCCTCCCTTATTAGCACAGTGTTGAGTCACCTCATCTCTCCACCACAAGGTCTTTTCTGGATCCTCTTTTATGCCAGCTCACGTGACCCGACAGCGGTTTTCCCTCGCGCAGCGGCCACGCATGCTCATGAGAGCTTTACCCCAGAACCAAAACACTGCGAATGGGACAATTAAAACCTTTTACATTTTTGCTGATAACTTTCACAGATCACTTACATTTACATTTAGGTATTTGGCAGACGCTCTTATCCAGAGCGACTTACAAAAAGTGGTTTAATGTTTACATCATTGGATACATACTTACACTGGGTTAACTAGGTTAATAACTAAGTGCCATTAGTCCAACACAACTGGGAAGAGGTTGTGGGTTTTATGTGGGTAGTCCAAGTACTGGAGAAACAGATGCATCTTGAGTCGTCGTTTAAAGATAGTCAAAGTCTCTGCTGTACGGACATCTAGAGAAAGTTCATTCCACCACCTAGGTGCCAGAACAGAAAAGAGCCTGGATGAATGCCGCCCTCGATCCCTGAGAGATGGTGGGATGAGGCGAGCAGTGCTGGAGGATCGGAAGTAACGTGGTGCAGTGCATGGTGTAATTAGCGCAGAGAGGTAAGTGGGTGCTGGGCCATTTTTAGCTTTGTAGGCAAGCATCAGTGTTTTGAATGATCATCATCTATTGTATTTATAAGCATCATAAATACAATAGCATCATAAATACAATAGATTCATTTAGAGTAATTAAAACTATTGGGTAGAATAGTAATTGCACATCTGCCATTATATTGCACATAGACATTAGCAGCAATGGAATAACAGTGTGGGAGAAGTCTGCTAACAAGCAGACACACACACAACATATTGCACAAAGATAGTAGCAGCAATGGAATAACGGCGTGGTAAAAGTCTGCTTACGCGCACACATGCATACACTCACAGTCTCCATTGTTCATGGGGGAAGACTGAAGGAGCAGTGTCAGTGTTCTGGTGCGTTAAGGGTTCTGACCGCCCACTGGTAGAAACTTTTTTTTAGTCTGAAGAATCTGAACCTTTTCCCAGAGAACAGAATGTTAAATAGGTGGTTGTTAGGATGGAGGTGGTCTTTTATAAGACCAACCCTTTTGGTCTGTGAGAACTGACAACACATTCTTACCTCCTAGACAGAATTCAGGTCATTGTCTATACAAACTTGCAATTCCTTGCTAAACAAAAGCTTGTTGATTCTACATGCACTTCATATCTAGGTTTATGACCAACTTGTTGCAGGACTAGTGTCTGTAGCTGAGACCTTCGATATATGTAGCTAAGCCCTGCTCTCTATTTAGCATAATAAGGAAAACTACTCTTGATTAATTACCCAAGGAAAAAAAAAAAAGTCTACTTTAGTCACACTACAACACTACCGAACAGCAAAAACCAACCATTAAAAAAAAAATAATAAATAAAAAAAGTACAAAAAAGGTAAAAACCTGCCTTACCATTGGAAAAGAATCCAACAAACTTTAAAAACATGCACCACCCCTGCTACTCTTCTCCACCCATTCCACCCTGCCTGCATTCTCTTCCTTACCTCTACCACATATCATAAATAGCAAACAGCAATAAAGAAATGGCTACAACCCCACCTTTTCCATGGCTCAAGCAGTACATCCAAAGCATAGATTAACATTTGGTGGAAACATTGTAATGCATATGGAACTATGGTTAATGAAACTATTAATTGGTGATGGACGTTCAGGTGGTTCTTAAGCTTCCTGAACAGAGCAGATGCAACATTTTAACCATCTAATTAGACATATCCCCATGTTCAGAAGTCAGTGGCTGCCAGACAAGCCCAGCAAGCACACTTAATCTAGTTCTAAAGTCACTTTGTTACTGCCATGTCTCAAAAAAATCAAACATCCAGGTCATAAATCAGTCCATGTGAAGGACCAGTTTTGTGCTGGCGATGTCTTAAAGGTAAGGAGAAAGCTGTGGTTTGGTGGACTAGCTGGACTCTATTAATTGGCGTAGCAACATGAAGCAAGGGTGTAAGAGAAATCCAAATGAGTATGGGAAAGGGCAGAAGGCAGAGTATTAATAGAAAGAATACAGCACTGCAGGGAAAAATAAATGAAAAGTTTTATCCAATGTTTAACGCGATCACTTCTATACATAGTGTGATATCTGTGTGAAAAGCACTTGTTTGCAAGACTATTCAGGAAAAGATAATTAGATTGAACCAAACTTTCTTGAGTACAGGTCTTTAGACAAAAATGCACCTCAAACGTTTATTATTTCACCTTACTTTTTTAAATGCATTAATTTTAACATTATACCATTTATGACAGGTGTGCCATTAGCATGAAGGGGCAAAAAGTATTTTAAAAGAAATAAAAATGTGCTGGGAGAAAAAGACAAATTTAGTGTGTAAATGTTTTTAAAACTTTTGGATGTATGCAATTAGCAAGACTAATAACAGTTCTAAAAAGGTAAATAAAGTTTGAAAAAGATATACCACTTTTTATTTAACAAAGTGTAACATTGCCCCCCTACTCTCTTTAGACTTACCATTAATTATTACAGAGAAGGTTGAGGCAGGATGCAACAGCAGACTGATAAAGAAACAAAATATTATAAAACACAAAATCAATTGCTGGAACTAGGAAGCTAATGCTAATCATTAAGCAGTCACAAAAACATGGACAATAAATATACAAAATGATTAGACATAACAATGTGCAGGTGAGTATAATCAAGACCATGTGATTGGTGAAGTGCATGCTGGGTAGTGGAGTTTAAAACCAAATATCAACATAAAAATTGTAGCAATCACAGAGGTCCAAAGAAACACAAAACTCACAATTACAGTAAGATCATTACAGTAATCAGCTGACTGGAAGGTCCCTTACTGAGACAGCCAGTGAAGTCTATTTTGGACTCTGTAACCAAGACTGGTGGACTGAAATCAAGGATAACTGGAAGGCAGTCTAGGCTAATGATACAAAGATCACATCTGTAATAGTACAGATACTGCAACTAATGACTGTTATGTACTCTGAGGACCATATAGTTTATTTGGAATAAAAGACTTCCTGATCACAGTTTCCTACATTTACTGAAGAAGCCATAATTATATTAAGTGCTATCACTGGAGCCAATTACATTTGAAAATAGCTGAAATTCCATCATTAGTGTTTCAATAACAGTAATAAAATTTTTGTTATTTGTCACATGTAAATATTTTTGCACATCTAAGTTTTTAACTCCATTATTGCCAGTTCCCAAGTACCGGATGAGAAAGGAGGAGGGTTGGGCGCTGGGCCAGCAACCCGCCCCATAAAAACCTAACCGCTACGGAAACAACAAAAAATTCTCTTCAAGTTCAAAATTGCGGTGGTAGCAACAGCCGATCCTTGATGACGGCGATGGATCAAAGTCAAGCGACCGTCCATAGCCTGATGCGAAGCCATCTGCTCACCGCCAAAACTAAAACACGACTAGCGACATGGAACATCCGAACTCTTTTTCAAACTGGAAAGTTGGCACAACTGGCGAATTAATTCGACCGATGCCGCTTAGATATCCTCGGTGACAGCGAGGCCCCATGGACAGACAGTGAAAAGATGACTATTGGCGGCAAGACCTTTGTCTACTCCGGACACGCCACCGACCACGTCTGCGGGGTTGGCATTATGCTTTCACGTCAAGCAGCTTCGTCCCTACTCAGCTGGTGTCCCGTTTCCGACAGAATTGTCTCCGCACAACTACAAAGGTTACACGCGAAGTTAACGTTCATCCAAGCTTATGCTCCAACGGAAGATGCTGCTGTCGTAGAAGGAGACGCGGATAAGGTCTCCTTCTACGACTTGGCACCGACCACTTCCTTCTTGGTGCAGCCTGTTGTATCTGCCTCAAGCGCCAGTTCGCCCTTGCCCCACGGCTAAAACCGTTTGATGTCACCTGCCTTTAGGACCCGGCCGTAGCCCAACAATACAGCGTTGCAGTCCAAAATTGTTTTGACCTGCCTACCCCATCTGACGACCTCGAGTCACAGTGGGCCCAATTTCGGGATACACTCTGCGGAGGCAACAATTGGTCGCCATCGTGGCACCTTCAAGGGGCGCTGGATCCAGGGCTGATCCTGGACACTGAAAACAAGACCGAGACCAGGGGCGTGATGATGCAACTTGCCAAGAAACAGAGGCGAGATACAGCGACCTGGACCATCGAGTCAAACAAAGTTGCCGACCACTTGGGTGGAGCACTTTTAGCAAGTTCTTAACCAACTGGTGCCGACCACAGTCTTTGACCCTGGCATTCTCACCTCTGTGTCTGATCTACCCGTCAGCCTCGACCCCATTACTACAGCAGAAGCGGAACTGGCGATCCGTACCCTCAAGAATGGTAAAGCGGCCGGCATTGATGGGATTCCACCCAAACTCTTTAAGAACGGCGAACACACCGTTGTCAATGCTCTGACGAACCTTTTTAACACATGCTGGTTGGCGGCAGCCGTACCTGAAGACTGGAAACGAGGCGTTTTCGTCACCTTACCAAAGAAAGGCGATCTTTCCAAATGCGACAACTGGCGAGGTATCACCCTGCTGTCAGTGCCCGGCAAGGTACTTTCCATCGTCCTTTTAAATTGCCTGCGACGAGCAGTGGATGAGCAGCAGGCAGGCTTCCGAAGTAATAACCTCACTGGGATCCTGGAACAACAGTCGGCCAACGCCGGGCTTAGAATAAGCGACCAAAAGACCAAGGTTATGCGAGTTGGCTACGCACATGCGCGGGTCCCAGTCATCGTCAATGGCCATTGCGTGGAAGAAGTGATGGAATTCACATACCTCGGTAGTGTAATCAGCTCGGACGGGGACACGGTGCGCGACGTCTCGTGTCGCATCGGCAAAGCGTCTGCCGCGTTTCAGCGCCTTCGCACCATCTGGAACTCCCAATCGCTTTCTATGCAAGTCAAACTCCGTCTCCTTGACTCCATTGTAATGCCCACGGCGACGTATGCGAGTGAGACGTGGAAGATGACGGCAGCTCTCGCCCGGAAGCTAGACGTTTTCCATCTGCGGTGCCTGCGAAGCATACTGAGGATCAGTTATCTGGACCATATTATGAACGAAGAGGTTTATCGTCAAGCCAACACTCGACCCCTCTCGGCAACTGTCAATGAACGCAGATTTCGCTTTGCCGGCCCTGTCCGACATCTACCTAACCACCGGCTACCCAAAATGGTGATGCACTGGCGGCCAACCCGGGGTAAACGCAAACAAGGGCGGCCAAGGACTAACTGGCGGCGAACCTTTGTGAACAACCTGAGAGTTGTCGATCTCACATGGGATGAAGCCGAAGCTGCGGTTATCGATCGAACGCAATGGAGAACACTCGTTGCCCTATGCACCGATCGGTGCAGGAGGCCTTAAGGTTAAGGTAAGTTAGAAGGCTGGGGTCAGAGCACAGGGCATGTTTAGCACCTCTGGAGCAGATAAGGATAAGAGAAGTGATAAAACAAATTTAGTGATAAAACCCTTTTAAAAACTCAGAAAAACGAGTAGTCCCGGAGAGTGATTAGTTAATTTTCTACGGGGCACGTATGGGCAAAACCTCCATGGTTATGTACCGGAAACAGAAATGAACAGTTCATCTCATGAGTCTTCTAGTCCAAGTCATTCGTTTTTTGTCACGTGACTCCCATAGACGATATGCAGTGCATTACTCAGGAAACAGAATTGAACGCAGTTCACCTTTTGAGTCTTTTAGTCCGAGTCAATTGTTCTTTTGTCATGTGACTCATAGCATAGCATAGCATCTACGTGGCAAAAGAATGATCGATTCAGACCAGAAGATATGAGAGGTGAGCTCCTCATTCTGTTTATTAAAATATGTCCTTAGCTGCATTGTAATATTTTGATTACAGGAACTAGAGCCATAATGTGTATATAGACATGTTGGGGTCTGTTTATTGAAAGTGTAACACTTTATTTTAATTCTGATCAAAAGAACAAAATAAACGAGATTCAAATAACTAGTTTAAATGTCCCATCACTAGTTAAGAGCCTTACTCAAAGGGCTCGACCACAGAAGCCTGGCGGTGCTGGGGCTTGAACCCCCGACCTTCCGAGGCGTAATCTAGTAATCCCCAGCCTTAAATGAGCAAGCCACCACTGGCCCCTCAAGTCTCAAAATGTTCAAATTTAAGGAACTGGTTTTTAGCTTAAATTTTACCAAGACTTTCATGGAATTCTTTTTTAAATATGGTCTGTAACTTAGAAATGTGACTCTTGCACTAAAACATTTTACTGTCCACTTTTTTTTTTTTTTTTCCACGAAAGATTTCTATCAGATGGATGGAAAGGATGGACAAACCAACTCCTGTTGGGGGAGGGGGGATAGGGTGAGAAGTGAATTTGCACTGGGCTGAGGCCTGAGAATATTGTAATTAATTATAAAATGGGGCGAATTAATTAATTATATCCTTATACAAAACCCTTGGAAACTAAATAAATTAAGTGATCTCATGGAGGCTCAGGAGCTTGCTTTAGTTGGTTGATGTTTCCACTTAACCCTTTTAATTTTAAACTGTCTTTGACCTTTTAGCACAAATGTTGGGACAGAAAAGAGAAGGATTCAAGCTTTTGTTAAATGGAGAATATCACATTTATTTTACTGGATCACCATAGGAGTCATTCTCTGCTCATGACTTGTTTAACCATTCTGAATGCTTTAAGAAATTAATAATCTTATTTTTTGATAAGACTGCCAAAAAAAGATTCTACCCGATTAATATTCAATACTAGTCATACCTATGAACTAAAATAAAATTTGTCACATGCAGATTTCCAACCTGATGTTAAACTTGTTGTGACTCATTATATTGTGCACACATTCCATACTTAAACTGCATAAACACTATTTTTAGTTATGTATGATTTTGCTTTTCACAAGGTTGTATTCTTTTACTTTAGCTTCCATTCTTGTGTTTTATCCATTAATGAGAAACTTAGAATAAAAAAAACTATTTACTTCAGTTCTGCATTTAAAATAATGTTTACATTTAAGAGACGATGCAGTTTCTGAAAAAGCTTACTTCTTGTGCCAATTGAGTCCAATATTGCATTTCCGCGCTGTCTGTCAGGGTAATGGCTATTCACTGCTGAAGACAGTATTCTCTGACGACATTGTCATAGTGGGCCTGATCTCTGACGACGACAACCAGACGACCTGGAGGAGTTTAGAAATCTGGTGCCAGAGGAACAATCTTCCACTGAATTTCAGCGATGAAAAAGGCCCGGCAGCATCTCTACCACTTCAGGCATTTAAGAGACTTTAGACTGCCCTCCAAGGTGCTCAGAAACTTTTACTCCTGCACCATAAAGAAAATCCTGATGGGAAAAATCTCAACCTGGTTCGGGAACAGCACTATGCAGGACAGACAAGCTCTACAGATGGTGGTGCGTTCAGCGGAGCGCATCATCCGCACTGAGCTCCCTGACCTGCACTCAATCTACAGCAAGCAATTCTGGACCAAGGCCAGGAAGATGGACTGTTCTCTCTGTTGCAGTCAGGAAAGTGCTTCAGCTCCCTGAAGGCCAACACACAGAGACTAAGGAGGAGCTTCCTGCAGGCGATACGGTCTCTAAACCAGATTAACACACGGACTAATCATCTTCGCGTTTTTGCAACACCGCACAGAAACAAACATTGCATATTTGCACAATTTCTGGACATTTCCACTCTCATTTCCATTTGCACATTGGACACTTCTGGACATTTTTATTCATTTCCACTTTTTATTAGCATTTAAAGTTTTTATCTTGTACAGATAGGTTTTATATTTCTTATATATTTTTGAAAATGTTTATATTTTGTTCTACTTTCTTATAGTTCAGCTATTTATTCCCTTTTTCTTATTTCTCGTTAATTGTTTTAAAATTTTAAGGTCACAGGCGGTCGTATAAGCATTTCACTGCATATCGTACTGTGTATGTGACAAATAAAATTTTAATTTGAGGTTAGATTCAATTTAAACAAGTAGTCTTTAAAACAATCTTGATGGGAACAAGTTGCTTGCTTATGGGGGTCCATGTGACACTCTGGTATTTTGCTAGAAACAGAAGGTGAGGACTGTCACATTAATTCAATTCAATTTTATTTGTATAACGCATTTAACAATTGTCATTGTCGCAAAGCAGCTTTACACAATCAAAGAATTATTTACGTTTGTATGGAATGTGAGTGTGCATGAATCAGCATGGTCAGATAGTCCCTGGTGAGCAGGCTAAGAGGGACAGTGGCAAGGAAAAACTCTCTGAGATGGTAATAGGAAGAAACCTTGAGAGGAACCAGACTCAACAGGGAACCCATTCTTATTTGGGTGAAACAGAGAGCAGGAATTGATTTGTATTTATACTGTGTGTTAGGTGGCAGCCAGTTCAGCTATATTAGTTGATGTTAATTGATGTTAATATAAAGTCCAGGTAGTTATTGGAGACTCAGTTAGACTTGTAAGAAATTCCAGTCCTGAACTATCGAGCAACTGCAGCCAAGTCAAGTCCTCAGAGAAACAGCTGTCAACACCAGTCGAGGCCAGAGCCATCTTCATGATAGAGTGAGACCGTCCCCAGACACCAGACGCATCCCAAAGAGACACATGGGGCATCCATGTGACGAGATCTCCAACCAGAAACGGGGCACCGGGATGAGTCAGACAGGTCGGGAGGGCAGAGGGAGTCTGGATCACTGGCAGCTCAGGAATGACATGTGTAGCTCGACAGAGAGAGGGAAATAGAGAGAGGGGAAGAGAGAAAAGGAGGGGGAAAAGCAGAAGAGGAGAGATAACAGTTAGGTATAGTCGCAGTCACATAATGTATAATGTATTTTTAGTGTAGAGTGCAGGCAGAGACTCCGGCAGGACTAACTATAACAGCATAACTAAAAGGGAGAGCCAGAAGGAAACACAGACATGAGGGCTCCCTGAGATGTAAAGCAAACAATCACCTCACCGTCAACAAACCTGAGTAATCAATAAAAGTGGGGAAGACAGCATCTAAACATACCAGTTCACCATAATACTCCACGTCCATGAGTCCCCCAGATCTGCTTGCAGGTCACCTAAATACTGCGGCACAAGACCATTTAATGTTATATATATACACATAAAGATAGAAGGAACACCAGCAGCAGAGGGGGTGCAGTGTCTGGTCTTATTAATTAAACTTATTATGGCCAGGATCTAAAAAATTAATGTACAAAATGTGTCCAGGTAGCTTTTAAAAAGTCATGTTGGTTATCTGGACTACTGATGATGTTAATTAAACAAAATAAAAAAGGAACAAAAAGTAAAACATTCCCCAGTAGTTTGAGAGTGTCTCTCATGTCAAACATCAAGTATAGAGTAAATAGAGTTGGTTCTTGAACAGTGAACTCTGTAATTGTTTTTTTATTTTATTTATGTAACCTGGGCCCGGTTTCCCGATAACGCACACTCTTAGTGCGCTAAGAAGACTCGTAGGATATATCTTGCGTAAGTTGATTTCTTTTCTAAGTGTGTTTCCCAAACTGTCCCTTAGAATTTTTCTTACAGTACAGTAAGTCGCTGCCTCTTACGTCCGATGTTACAAGGTGCAATTTAAACAAGTAGTCTTTGAAACAATCTCGATGGGAACAAGTTGCTGTCTACAGTGAACGTACTGAATTAGCTGACATCGGTTGCTCAGGAATCGCTTTTTCACTCCTTTTGCATGACAGCCTTAAGAAAGACGACACTTTCCATGCAAATTAAACATTGTACAAAATTCTTCCAATAACGTTTATTTCGCCATGGGTTAACTTATAAATAGCATGCCATAATAGACTAATATAAATTGAATATACTATAATAATATATTATATAATATAATAATATTTTCATGTAACCTGTAGTAGCGGTGAAACGAACCGGGTATACAATCATAGCTGATTGACAAACAGCTGACAACACTCTTCGCCAGCTTCAGAAACAATGTGAAGCATGTCAGTTGTTGGGGTTGTATAGCGCACTTATGTAATGAATACGATGAGATGACATAGGGGTATTAAACTTCTACTCTCTCACCTACGTAGTTTTGCGCGGTGGCCGTATGTGCGGTTCATCATGATTCAGCGCCAGTTTTCCATCTTTCCACGCGAAAAATTAAACATGTTTAACATGCGGAAGCTCGCGGACCTTCCAGATCTTCGCCAAACGTCGGGCGGTCACTTGAGGCGGCTCACCATGCCCAATACCTCTATCTCACCTATGCGGTTTGACTCACGTTAAGATGCGGTTTGACTCACGTTAAGATGCGGTTTGACTCACGGTGAGATGCAGTGTAAGGCACGTGACCTGCCACGATTGCCCGCTGACGTTCCGCGAGGTTCTGCAATGTCCGGAAGCTTCCGCGAGGACAGCAAGTTTCATTTTTTGCACGGAAAGATGGAAACATACTCACGGCACCAAAACTCGCGGTGAATCATGATGGACCCTATTTACAGCCACCGTAATAAGACTGTAATAAGGATAATACAGTCACTCAAAAAATAATTTAATGGATGCAGGTTTGAAACTCCCAAGTTTATTTTCTCACTTAACTAAATAAAATTTCATCATAAAATAATATGTGTCAAATGAAAAGTCCATCCAGTCATGGATGATGGCTAATGATCAACGAAATATATTTTATACAAAAAGCAGCAAACAGCTGGACATCGGGACGTGGAGCGTAAGTACAACATGTTGGCCTGGCAAGTGCAGGTCTGAGCAGGTCAAGAAGCTGCATAATCTGTTGCCTTGGAAGGCGAAACTTTTTTTTTTTTTTTAAATAGCCACCTCAGGCAAAATATAAAAAGGGCTGAAGTTTTGCTTAAAGAAAAAATTTACATGAACCACACAGCTCCGCGGATGACGGCGTTTTCGGTTTAGCACATCACGCTTTATCGCTGCCAAATTGTTTGCCACCTGTTCAATATTAAAAGCCATTGCCAATTTTAATGCATTAGTCACATTATGAAATAGGCTAATTAAAAGTCACTATTTTAGTTCTGATATAAAATAAAATTCTTACACAGGCCTACAGTATATTCCATCATTAATACAACTTTGATAACGTGCCATAATGTGCTTCCATACACCGCTGATTTATAAAGACTGCTGCTCAGTGGCAGGGACTAGCATCTTGAGCAAAAACTACGCTAAAAGTGAGTTAAGGTTGGTCCAGATCAACCTTACGATTGTGTGACTTACCTAAGATATACTTGGTGTACTTAACATTTTAGGAATCACGCCATAATGTTATGAGAGAGGTTAAGGTACAACTTAAGAACTACTTAGCAATAAGAAGATTTCGGGAAACAACTTTCTTTCCCAACGGAAATTAAATCTGATTTACAAGCATATTCAAAATCTGATTCATAATCATTCAAGCGTTTACATTTGCCTTGAAAGTAAGTTATTGTACTGTAACAGCTACTGTAGGCAGCCCACTTTACCCTTTCCATGTTACTCCATCTACAGGAGTCAAAAATATTTCAGTTAAAATAAGATTATTTATTACACCTTGCTTTAGCCCCATCGGGGTATTAAGCTTATTATTAATTGTTTTAGGGCAGCCGTCAAAAAGGTGTGTATGCTGCTCTTCTCCTTCATTTATGCTTTCCTCTCACAAACTAGCCTAGTAAAAAATATAAAGGGTTACTGTTTACTAGACGTCTCTGCACATGGTTGTGTTGTTGAGGCAAAGCCCTAAGCAGGGTGCCAAAATGAAGGCTACAAGTTCTGAGCTGAACTTCATTTTCACAGATACTGAAAAATTCTTTTGAGATGTTCCACACAAGTTTGAATGTAGAAGTCAAGGAATCAGCTTCTGGTTGACTATGGGGTATAAAAAGTTGTCAGTGATTCCCAGGTTTATTTCATCTTTCTGTCTGTATTTTGCAGCATTGCCCATAAATGGTTGCACAGGTTGCTCTCTAAACTGCCTTGCTGTTTTGCTAGGTAAAACGGCAGCGTGGTTTCTGTCTGAAGCCTAAAAATACTGAACTTAAGTGTGAACCACGGACAAAATTTTCTCATGCCCTTGTGCTGTGTTGAAGACATAATAGTGATATCCTGCCCCATTTTCATCCGCAAAAGCTGCTGCTTTGTTGGAAAAATCCTGTCACGCTTTTACAACGTTGAATTTCTTCCATTGAAACGCTGCTCGTAGACCAGCCATACAGCCTTGTTGTGTTGTTGAGGTAAAAACCTTAGCATGGTCCCTGAATGAAGTTCTGACTTCAAGGTCGATTTAATAGCTACTGAAAAATTCAATTGCTTAAGTTTTCAAGTGCTGATAAGAAGTCTGAGCTTCTGGTGGCCGATCAGACATGCATGAAAACCTGTTGGTGTTCATGGTTCAAAGGTTCATTTCAACTTTCTGTCTCTATTTAATTCATCTATTCTTGCCCGGCTGCAGAGGGTGCTCTTGACCGTTCTTCGCTGTGCTGTTAAAGTAAAACATGTGCCAGATGCCAGAAGACAGGAGCAACAGATGCCTCCCATGACTTGTCCTTAAAAGAAACTGGGCTGCCACATGCACTGCTGGCCAGGTAGGAACTCGTGGTGCAATGGTAGTGTGTCTGACTCCAGCTCAGAAGATGCCTGTTCAAATCATGTTGAGGTCAAGAGCTGCTCCCTCTGTGTGTGGTGCATGGTGTTGCTGGCACTTGGGTTCGTGGGTAGATTTTTTAATTCCATTCAATCTCTAGGATGACCATGCATGTTTGTGTCAACCTCTTGATAAAAGATGACAGTGCTCAGGTAACAGCTCACTGACCTAATTACTAGTCAGACATCATCAGCCTGCTGTAACATGTTTCCCATTCTCGCTGGATGTGCGTGCTGAAAATAAAATTTATGCCTGATAAGGCATCTTAGATGCTATCAGAATAAAAGATTCAGCTGGTTTGACGGATATGATCCTAGGTTATGCTATGTAAGAAATGGAAATGTTTGAAGTTTCGAGTTTTCTTTTGAAGTAGTGCGTTGTGTATTTTTTTTTTTCATCTTTAGATAAAAAGACTTGTGGCAATTTCATCCCTTCCCCTCAGGTCAACACCTACCTGAGCATAAGGCAATATCTTAAGAGTAAGTCTCCAACAGGTAATTGTGGAAATCCTTGGCAAGGAGTCAGCAATTTCCAACTTTCTGCTCTTGAGAATTCCTTAATCCTGGCCCTCTTAATCATTTTGAACAACTAGTGCCAAACGTTTTTTTTTCCCAAGCATAAATAGAAGGTAACACCTGAACAGGAACTTGAACTCTGGACCCTCAGATTAAAAGACTGCGCCAAAGCTGGGGAACAATAGTGTTATGTCTAGTGGTGAAGGAAGCGAACGCAGATGCAGGATTAGATATGGATAAGTTTTATTCTTTAGCGATTCTATACAACTCAGAACACCATAACACAAAGAAAAGGAAAACAAAAGAAACACGGAAAACTGTGGGTCTGCAGGCGGGTAGCGTTCGATAACATTAAGAAACAGAACACAAAACGAGATAGCTCTGAAGGGGCCGAAAACCCAGCATACTGAGGATCACTCAGTCTTGTCCTTGACCGTGAAGACGGTGCCGTTAAACCCTCGTGCTGTACCCTTCCCTGCAGACACCGCTCAGTCCTGAGAAAACACACACACACACACACACACACAAATACTGTAGTCTGTTTGAGGGGAGGAAGAGCGAAAAAAGGAAGAAAAAAATGAAAAATTGAGAAAGAAAATGAGTGAAATGAGTTATTACCATCTTTGATGTTTCCCTCTAGTTGTAGACTGCTAATGTCATTGTAATTTTAAGATTTGCATCAAAAATTTACATTTTTATCCAAAGGTCCCAGGTTCGATTCCCGAGAATGACGTTTTTTTTTTTTTTTACACCCAAGCATCTCACAAGATAAAAATACTGCCTAATTAATCATAACATGAGGTTAGGTTATTGTAAAAGTATTAAAATTTGTTGTTAAATGCTTTATGTTGTGTCATACAAAAAGTAAATCTTACTAATATAATCAAATTAATAATTAATGGATTAAACATAAAAAGGTATGCAACAGTGTATTTGCCTTTTCAATATGACTGTGACATACTGGAATGAAGTTCCTTGCTACTTCCCATAAAAAGCCCAAAGATGAAAAGTATGTTAACATGGTTCGCTCTATCTCTGTTTATGTGTCTGTGCGCGTGTGTGTGTGACAGAGAGCATGCACGCATTCGGCATGACATCCAAACAAAGTACCGTAGATTCTTTTGATTCGACAGCCTCCAACGTGACAACAACGTGAACGCGCCAGTTCGCGAAATGATACCGAAGGTAGTTTCGTTTGGCTATAACGATTTGGTGGTCAACAAAAAACGAATTGCAGTATGTAAAACATGCGGGTCGAAGATTACAGACGGAGATGCCACAACTTCCAACTTTGTTCGACACTTGAAGTTGCACAAAGAAAGGTAAGTTTTGAATGAATGTCATGACTACCTTATCAGCTAAGTAATTTACTAGCTGCATGTTTATATCAATGAGACTGTACATTTCCTCAACATCACCTTTAAACACTATAATCTGCAAACCCCTGCTGGTTCATACTGTGCGGGATTTTGAAAGCCGGATTGTTTGTATGAGGTAGCTAGTGAGTGTATCACACAAGGTAGAGAGCAAATTTCTTTCATAAAAAAAAGGTTTGTTTAATAAATACAGATCTTACAACCATACATAAAGTGTATACATTTTATCTTTCTGCTAAAAAGACTTAAAAAGACTCGAAAGTCAAACCGTAGGACTTTGGACTTGACTTGAGACTTGTTGGCCTTTAACTTGGGACTTGACTCGGGACTTGCCTGTCTTGACTCGAGACTTAACTCGGGACTTGAGGGCAATGAATTGAGACTTACTTGTGACTTGCCAAACAATGACTTTGTCCCACCTCTGGTATATGCAGCCATAATACTGTGTATGGCCAGTTTCTTTATTTCGAGGTTGGCCAAAAATACAAAGGGGTTATTGGCAGTAGTGGGGTACAGGGCAATGGCTATGGGTATGAGGCGGCTGAGGAAACAACTGCCTTTGCGCTTGTGGCCTTGGTCGGACAGATTGTGGAGCACAGGGGTGTGGTCCAGCTGCAGACTTTCTCGTGACCACTGCCTGACCCACTGTCCTTACAGGCAAGTGGTACTGATGTTGAGGGCCGGGCTGTGGGGTTGCAGCAGTAGGATGTGTCCGCCCAGTGGGAGTGGCACAGGAGCTACAGTAATTAAGGGAGGCAAGTTCACCCTCTGCAGCAGAATCCCCAAATCCTGCCTCTTCAGTCGCTTGTTATGCCACTGAATGACTGTTGTTTGATTAGCGTCAGGAAGCTGCAGGGTATTGCTCTGCATGATCAAGCCATTACCCAGAACCAGCTGCCTGATTTTTCTGCATTCCCTAAGAATCAATATCCATCTTGTCAGTAAACAAGTGTTTTTTGTTTTTTGGGGCTTTTGTGAACTCCACAGAGTCTAACAAAGATGGCCTCTACTAGGCGACAACAGTCTGGCCACTGGGCAGGTGATTCTGTGGATCCTAATACACAGCATGTCATGCTCTCCACACCTGGTGTAAATTCCCCCTTTGCTTTGGGACATTTAAAGCATCCGGTGGTCAGCCGCACCTGGTGCCGAGCAGCGTATGTCATACGGCAGAAGGTCTTGCCAGAGCTCTATGATGGTGCTGGCCTGCTGGTTGTTAAGTGTTAAACCATTTTCGGTCCTCAGTCCCACCAAGTACTCTGCCTGGCTATCCACAATGGATTAAAAACAGCAATAAAAATCAAAAACAATACTATAACAAGTAAGAAAACAATACGCATGATACCGTATAACCTCTCACCTAAAAACTTACCAGCTGTTGTTCAGGTGCTGTTGCTGTGATATCTGATGGTCCTGGGGGATTAGCGGGCACAGCGGTATGCACAAACTGTAAAATGTAAAAAAAAAAAAAAAAGTTAATTAAACATTTATGAAATAAACATTATGCATTTCACACAAAGTTTGAGAAGGTGTCAGATGAGCCAGAAGGCACATCTTTGTGCTCATATTGTTAAATGTAATACAGTAAGTTTAGTAAATAATAATACTTATTATTCAGAAAAAAAAAAACCTACAATTTAAAGTAAATAAATTCTAATGCTGACAATTTATATTAAAACAAGTATATAAAAAACTCACCAGATGTTGTGCAAGTGATGGGGTAATGACATGTGGTTGAGAGGGACCAGTAGCAGCAGCAGAGGTAGCAGCAGTAGTTGTGAAGACAGTGGGAGGAGAAAGGACAGCAGCTGACGTGGTAATTATAGCTGATATGCCAGAGGACATACTGGAGCCTGAACAGTTGGACACAACAAAAATAAAAATTCACCTCATACCACATGTCAAACAGATTAGGATATATTGCATGTCAAAAACACTTTCCAGCTGTTGTTGAGGTACTGATGCTGATCTTGCCAACACCGCAACTGTTGGAGTGGATGGAAGAGTTGCTGTATGGCTGACTAGTATATGGAGCAGTGGGGCAGAGCTACTGGGTATTGCAGATGGAGCAGAGGGTCCTGCTCTCCCAGTGTTAGTCTGGAAATTGTAATTAAAAACCTCAAACTCTCAGGAACAGATCATAACCTTCTGAGAACAGTATTATCAAGTGACAAAAATAGTTGCCAGCTGTTTCCCAGGTGTTGCTAAACTGGCATCAGTTGCAGGCAGACAAGGACTAGTAGCGACAACAGTTGAGACAGCAGCCTGGGGAGAGGTCAGTGTTTCATTAATGCAGGTTGAGGTGGTAGTGGCAGCTGATGGGACAGAGGATGGGGCTGTGAATTCCATGAGTTTAATAGTAGGATCCACACCACCATCTTCAAATCCCTCATCCTGCAACTTCCTTCTCAGAGCCTACATCCTCCAGCATCTGATTAGTCTGCTTTGCATTAGGACCCTGGTCCTGCATGGCCTGTCCCGTCTGCCAGTTTAGGTATTCTATACCTATTAGTTCCCCTGGGAGAAAAAAAAAATAAAATTTCAAATGTTACATTTCAGCAATTCTTTTAAAACATTATTCCATCATACAAATATAAAAATAATTATAATATACAACTCACCAGTGTACACGCCAGGTGGTTGAGAAGAAGGGACAAGCTTCTTTCCATGCACTTTGACACTGTGAGTGTTGGCACAGTGCACAAGGTCTCCTGAGTAACTCAGCAGAGATGGAGGCTTTACTGCCAGGGAAGCAGCTTCACTGTCTTGATTTCATCTATGGATTCCTTCCAGGAGGTACAGCTGAAAATTCAGACTGTTTGCACTTGTTCCTTAAAATAGAGAGACATGCCTCCGAGTGGCGCAGTGGTAAAGCGCTCGCCCTATCATCCGGAGGTCGCTGGTTCGAACCCCGGGTGATGCTGTTTTCCGGAGGCACAGAGAGAGCTGATTGGCCGAGCTCTCTCAGGGGGGAGGGATGAGAGGTACTTGCGCTCCCACATTAGTCACGGCGCTACAGCTAATCAGGGGCGTCTGTGAGCTCGCGCACACGGAAGGAGCGGCTAGCGCTTTCCTCCGAGTGTGTTACTCCGCCCCTAACGGTGCGTGAGCGAGCAGTTCGAAAAGATGCGGTCGGCTCGCGTCACGTGGTTCGGAGGAAACACGGGATAGCTTTCGTCCTCCCGACTGAGTGGTTGTAGTAGCCTTGATGTGTGTGGGAGCCCCCTAGTGACGGGGAGTAATTGGCCACGACTAGATTGGGGAGAAAATCGGGGAAAAAAAAAGAATTGGACAGGACTAAATTTATAAAAAAAAAAAATAGAGAGACATTTTGTTGTTACGTTTAAATGACGTAATTTTATCACCATTTCCAGGCTCTGAAATAAAATTGTAAAACTGTAAGTACAGCGGGGAAAATTAGTATTTGACACATCAGCATTTTGTAAGGAGAGACCAGAATGGGCCAGAATTGATTTCTTTGTATGAATTCAATATTTGACTTGATGGCTACATCTAGTGGAAATTTTGTGTCAATAGTCCACTTAAAAATCCCCTTACTGATAAAAATGCTGATGTGTCAAATACTTATTTACCCAGCTGTATCTGACCTTGCTGATAAACAGTTGTTAATACTTACCTGGAATGAATCTGTTGACATGGCAATAAAAGGACTCTAGTGATGTGGATCCCCTGGCACACCGGTAGTTTGGCAGGATAATGCCTCCTTTGTTGGTGCATCCTGTCTCAGTGTACAGGAGCACACCTGGTTCGTCCTGAATACACTTCACATGCCTTTTCTGGACTCTCCAAATGTGCTCTATTCTCTCCCAGTTAAAGAGAGGGACACCAAGTAAATCGCTGCCCTTAACTCCCTTCAGCTCAGTAAGAAGAATTTTTATCGACATGAAGGTCTGCTGCTCTCCTCTTGTCTGCCTTCTGCAGTGCAAAGACAGCTCATCCTTGGTGATGTGCTCGTCCACTAGCTATTCAGTGATCCCAGGGACACCTTCCTTCTTCAGCTGCTCCCTTTTGGCTTTCCGCAGCAAGACAACGTCACTGCTGTCCCATTCAAAAATGCAGCATGACAATTTAGCCATAAAGGTTTTGTACAAAGATGTGCTTTATTTGTACACCCAGATGCCAGCCTCCTCATTAAAATGATAAATGTCCAGCTTGACAACCAGATCTTCTTCATCTTTGTCTTCAGCTGTTCCCTTTCAGGGGTCGCCACAGCGAATCATTTGCCTCCATCTAACCCTATCCTCTGCATCCTCTTCTCTCACACCAACTAACTTCATGTCCTCTCTCACTGCATCCATAAATCTCCTCTTTGGTCTTCCTCTAGACCTCCTGCCTGGCAGTTCCAACCTCAGCATCCTTCTACCAGTACATTCAAAATCTCTCCTCTGAACATGTTCAAACAACCTTAATCTGGTACTTACAAACCTAAGTACTTAAAATCCTGCACCTTCTTTACCTCTGCTCCCTGTAGCCTCACCGATCCTCCTGGGTCCCTCTCATCTACACACATGTATTCCGTCTTACTGTGGCTAACCTTCATTCCTCTGCTTTCCAGAGCATACCTCCACCTCTCCAAATTTTCCTTCACCTGTTCCCTGCTCTCGCTACAGAGCACAATGTCATCTGCAAACATCATAGTCCATGGGGACTCCTGTCTTACCTCATCTGTCATCCTGTCCATCACCAGAGCAAACAAAAAGGGGCTTAGGGCCGATCCTTGATGCAGACCCACCTCCACCTTGAACTCTTCTGTCACACCTACAGCACATCTTACCACTGTCTTACAGCTCTCATACATGTCCTACACCACTCTAACATACTTCTCTGCCACTCCAGACTTCCTCATACAATACCACAGCTCCTCTCTTGGCACCCTGTCATACGCTTTCTCTAAATCTAAAAAGACACAATGCAACTCCCTGTTACCTTCTCTGTACTTCTCCGCCAGCATCCTCAAAGCAAATACTGCATCTGATGTACTCTTTCTAGGCAGAAAACCATATTGCTGCTCACAAATGCTCACCTCTGCCCTTAACCTAGCTTCCACTACTCTTTCTCACAGCTTCATTGTCTGGCTCATTAGCTTTATACCTCTATAATTGCCACAGCTTTGCACATCTCCCTTGTTCTTAAAAATTGGCACCAATACACTTCTCCTTCATTCCTCTGGAATCCTCTCACTCTCCAAGATCTTGTTAAACAAACTTGTCAGAAACTCTACTGCCACCTCTCCTAAGCACTTCCATACCTCCACAGGTATGTCATCAGGACCAACAGCCTTTCCACTCTTCATCCTCTTCAACACCCTTCTCACCTCACTTCTACTAATATTTGCTACTTCCTGTTCCACAATAGTCACCTCTTCTACTCTTTGTTCTCTTTCGTTTTCCTCATTCATCAACTCCTTAAAGTACTCCTTCCATCTTCCCATCACCCTCCTGGCATCTGTCAGTACATGTCCATCTCTATCTTTAATCACTCTAACCTGTTGCACATCCTTCCCATCTCTATCTCTCTGCCTTGCCAACCTGTACAGATCCACCTCTCCCTCCTTACTGTCTAGCCTAGCATACAAGTCCTCATATGCTCTTTGTTTGGCCTTTGCCACCTCTACCCTCTCCTTACTCTGCATATCCCTGTACTCCTGTCTACTCTCTTCAGTCCTCTGTGTCCCACTTCTTCTAAGCTAGCCTTTTACCCTGTATACACTCCTGGACTTCCTCATTCCACCACCAAGTCTCCTTGTCCACTTTCCCCTTATCTGATGATACACCAAGTACCCTCCTTCCTGTCTCCCTGATCACATTGGCTGTAGTTGTCCAGTCAACTGAAAGCTCCTCCTGACCACCCATAGCCTGTCTCAACTCCTCCCTGACTACACAAAATTCTTCCTTTCTCAGCTTCCACCACTTTGTCCTCTGCTCTGCCATTGTCCTCTTCGCCCCCCCTCACCACCAGGGTTATTTTACACACGACCATTCTGTGTTGTTTGGCTACACTCTCCCCTACCAACACTTTGCAGTCACTGATCTCTTTCAGGTTACAACGTCGACACAAGATGTAGTCGACCTGAGTGCTTCTGCCTCCACTCTTATATGTCACCCTATGTTCTTGCCTCTTCTGGAAGAAAGTATTTACTACTGCTATTTCCATCCTCTTTGCAAAGTCCACCACCATCTGTCCTTCTACATTCCTGTCCTGAAGACCAAACCTGCCCATCACATTTTCATCACCTCTGTTCCCTTCCCCAACATGTCTATTGAAGTCTACACCAATCACCACTCTTTCACCTTTGGGGATGCTCTGCATCACTTCATCTAACTCACTCCAGAATTTCTCCTTCTCTTTTAACTCACATCCTACCTGTGGGGCATAACCACTAACAATATTGAACATTATCTCTTCAATTTCCAGCTTCAGACTCATCACCCTATTTGATACTCTCTTCACCTCTAGAAAATTCCTTACAAACTCCTCTTTTAGAATAACTCCTACTCCATTTCTTTTCCTATCCACACCATGGTAAAACAATTTGAACCCTGATCCTAAGCTTCTAGCCTTGCTACCTTTCCACCTGGTCTCCTGGACACACAGTATATCCACCTTCCTTCTCTGCATCATATTAACTAACTCTCTTCCCTTCCCTGTCATAGTCCCAACATTCAAAGTCCCTACTATCACTCCTAAACTCTTGCCTTAAGCTCCCCCCCCGGAGCCACACCAGCACTGCTGTACCTCAGGATTAGACGAGCGATCATGGTGTCAAGTCCGGGACCCTCCTGGGCTGTCAGGACACTGATAAGGATTTGGCCCACCTCATTGTTTACTGATGTAAGCCATAAAGCGGTCCCCTTGGCAATGCCTGACAACTTCTTGGTGATCTTTATGTGCATTGAAAAGACCAAACACATTATCATGTATATGATACTAGTATGAAGGTTCTTTTTTTATGTAGAAAAATTACTCTACACATTTTAAGTGTTTTATTGTAATGTTGGGCTAATTTTAGTTTACAAAGTTTTTGCCTTTCCTCTAAGATTTCACATAGAAACCAAAATGCCATCAAATCATAATAATGCATATTTTAACAATGATTACAATTAAAATATTTACCTTTTTTGTGGAGTCCATTTTAAGCACAGTGCCAAAGGTAGAAGTTATTCTGGCTTTGATGTGATCCAGCCTGCTCAGGATGTCACGTCCGTACACGGCCAGGATCCACCGGTGAGTTGGTATGGTCACTGGTTGAGGTGGGTCCTGGAACGTGACAGGTAGCAGGCTCGGTTGAGCAACAAAGGCAGAGCATGCCTCGAGGTACCGGCAGACACGCTCAAGCCACTTCTTGCAAAGCGTCAGATCTGTACGCAGCCACTGGTGCATCCACAGTGCTGCTGAAATCCATTTCTGGTCCTGAACTGGTATTGTCTTTTTCATCTTTGCTGGGAGCCAGACAGGATTTGAAGCAACAGGAGGCTCCACATCTTCTGCTGATGGATTAAGCAGAGGGTAAGGAGCAAAGTGGGCAAAGGGGCAAGCCACAGTTGGTGGAGGAGTGGAGGTTGCAGAGACATGCGCTGAGCATGCAGGGATGGGAGGAGTAAAGGAGGTGCCATGGAAAGCTGCTGAGCTCTGATTTATACATATTTTAAAAAGACAAATGTACTGTATAGGCATATGTTTAAAAGTCATGCATGATTAATTTGCTTCTTCTAAGTTAGTAATAAAAGCACATATAAAGAAAATAATAATTTATGAGTTTCTTACAGCTGTAAAAATGGAGAAGGCCTTGACAGTTGCTGATACAGGAGATGGAGAAAGCGACAGAGGAGAGACAGTCTAAATATACCTCCTGGGACTGCAAGAGGGAGATGGTGTCCTTCTTCCAACAGCACTTGTGTCACCACTGAACAGTGCAGAAGAGCTAATAGGGGGCTGAGAAAGTATGAATGAATATGAAGAACTAATAGTTAAATGGATTATATAGATAAAGACCAAAACATTTCAAGAATGTAAATCCCACTTCGAAATGCAGAAAATAACAACCATAATAGACATATTTTAAAATTAAATTTAAGAAAGTGTTCCTAGTAATTTTACTAATATTACCTTGCCTGCATGCTTCACAGACAAGCTTAAGTTTGGCTTTAAACCAGCACCATGAGCCCTCCGAACCGTGGCTTTGTGAACTGCAACAAAAAACAAGAAATTTAAGTGGTGTCTTTAGCGGTGGTGTAAATGATATACGCACACTCCTATTACATAATGAATCATGATCAATAATTACCGATGCCAAAGTCAAAGCTGGCATACGAGGTGTCACTAACTGGCTAGATGTAACTGGTGCTGCAGAAGAGGATGGGTTAGGGTCCTGGCTGTGGTGTCTCTGGCACAAGGACAGAGCTGGAAGGCTACAGAGGCATAAAAAAAAAAATTTGGTCAATCATGGACACATGGTATTTTAAAGAAAGACTACTGATACCTTTCTTGCATGTAAACCACAGCTACAAGTTTGTGTACCTCCAAACAAAGGTTTATGCCCCCTCAGCTGCATTGGACATTTCTCAATCTGTAAAAGTGTTTAATGCCAAACAATAAAAATGCAATTCCTTTAAACATGGATTCCATTTACACTTTATATATATATATATATATATATATCTCACCGTTTTCAACTTTACCTTCTGATACAGATCATACCACTTTTTCTGACGTGGTGCTGGTCTGTTTCCTGCCTCAGAGGGCCAAACCCCAGAGGCAGCGAACCTACGGAGACGTGACATCCACTCCTCGTCTCCCATAGCCCTGTGTTTTTTCTGTTTGGATGCCATCTTTCATTAACAGGGAAAAGGTGCCAATTAAACCAAATACATACGTACGTACATAACTATTAGGTTTTGATATATATGGATATTTATAGATAGATAGACAGATAGATAGATAGATAGATTTTTAGCTCAATGTAAATTACATAAAAACAGCAGATAGCTGTAATACACAGGTTGATTTAAATCAGTCATATTAACTGTATTAATGTCTAAAATACTCAAGCTGGATTTGTGCCACAACAGATGCACTAAATGACTAAGGTTATAACACAAACCTCATTAATATTGTGATTCAAATCTGTATGACAATATAATCTACTGGTCTACTAACATTATGGTGTAATTGTAGTCAGAAAAGTGGTGATTATTCATTGTTTTGGTGAGTGCACGACGATCTGATTATAATCTCATATTAGTTAAAAAAGGAATGTTTAAAGTTTTGCAGTTGCGCGTCGCTTGGTCTGTTCAAATAAGCATCATCACGTCTCTGTTATCTGTTATAATGGTGTTATGCAGCGTCTGTTGCAATCTTGACGTTTTAGGCGTCTGCACTCAGTTTGTACATGCAAAATAAACATTTATCGATTGAAACTGGTCTATTCGTTTGTCTGTTCACCATTTGTGCATGCAAAATAAATGTGTTCATCTTTATTGCATACGCAATGCACAAACTAATTCAGTGTTTTTTCTTCTGATCATATGCAGGGCAAATTCACCCTGGTCTAACACCACCGCGGCCATGTTGTGTTTATAAATACAGGAAAGATATTACTACTGGAAGCATGCAATGCGCAAACAAAAGCATTAAAATGGAGGAAGCTGATTGGCTTTGAATTTTGGTAACACAAGGACGTGATTCGACAGAGAGACTCGACGCGGATTGGTCGAGCTGAATTTTGGAAGAAAGGAAAGCTGATTGGCTGTGAATTATGGAGAATTTTGGAAAAGGGCAAAGATGATTGGCTTTGAATTTTGGAAGGCGAGAGATGTGATTCGCAGAAATAAGCAGCCGCACGGTGACCAGGTAGAGCCATCCAAGCTCTGGAAGGTGCGTCATCCCTCACAAAAAGCAGTTTTACCCATCCTTTCCCAACGGCCATCCATTGTTTGACACATTTGAAGATACAAAGCACTTGTGAACCCTTTCAAGTGGTGAGGTTGGCCACGAGAATTTTAAACCTTTACAATGACTGATAACCTGTCCAGTATTTAAGCTGAGATCAATCGAACCGTTAAGATTTCTGTCTAAATGTTATGTTTTCAAAAAAAATTTCCCTAACAAGAGGATTCTGACCATCACATCCAGTGAAAGTTGTTACCAGGATCACTCTTCTGAACAGCCCTGCCTCTGAAGACTTATCTAGGATAAATGAATGTCTTATATGCCCATGGAATGTGAATTCCTTTAAAAAATCTGCATTATTGAACAAGGTTGGCCTTCTGGACAAGGAGACCACGTGCCTAATTTCTATTTCATATAAAGTTTTCTATTCTATAAAGTCTATTTCATTTACAAACAGGGACTGAAGCGACAGACCCTGAGATTAAAAGACCAGTGCGCTACCGACTGAGAAATACAGCCAACTCGGTCGTTATTCTTTTGCAGCCGACACCGTTCATTACATTTTCAACAGTTTTCCACGCACACTTTTTTCAACATTCTTCTCTGATTAAATGGATCGTCTACTCTGGATCAGACAAAGACATCCACATCGGATCGTAGTAGCTTTTAGCAACTTATTACTGTATGCTTTCTTAGAAAATGGGCACGAGGGAGCTTTCAGTATTGTATTTTTATATATACACATATATATATATATATATATATATATATATACATATATTTATGTATATTTATGTGCAGTGTGTACATATATACATCTTGGGCAATCGTGGCCATGTATAATTTGCAATATAGCTAATGAAAGGATCGAAATGTTGACAGCAGTTGCGCTAAGGATACCCAAGATCGGATGGTAAACTTGGCTAATCAGAAAGCTTGTCCATTGTGTGACCTTAACCCATGAGCTGTTAACAGTCGGAAATAAAGCAAAGATTTCCTTTTTTTCCACAGAAACCAGTCTGACCTGCATAGCAACAAAAGTGCACGGTGAGAGGCACTACTGGGATTCGAACCCACGATCTCCTGTTTACAAGACAGCTGCTTTCACCCGCTAAGCCACATTGCCAATGGCCTGGGCGGCACCTTGGGCATGACCCAGCACTTTTAACCGAGACTCTCCTGGCCAAGACTTAATCTGATTGCAATGCTAATATTTCCTCCATCGGCATGCAAACCTCGCTGAGCTCGTGAGACGAGTACTCAACCAGCGATGCCATGCAAATGCTTTGATGTTTGTTTGCCCATCCTAACTTTGATTTCGGCTTGGTAAGATCCCAAAACGGGTGAAAATCCTCAAGAAACGTTGATGTTTTAGATCTATAAATGGCACACAAGCCACGGCAAACAGAAGGTTCTGGGTAATCTTCAGCCATAGGTAATCATGATTAGGTGACAAGACTTACATTTGGGCATTTGGCAGATGCTCTTATCCAGAGTGACTTACATTTTTATCTCATTACACATCTGAGGGTTAAGGGCCTTGCTCAAGGGCCCAACAGTGGAAACTTGGTGGTTGTGGGGTTTGAACCTGGGATCTTCTGAACTGTAGTCCAATGCCTTAACCACTGAGCTACCCCCGGCCCCATAGGCCTAACAAGCATATCACAACAGTCAGGGGAGAGGAATTAAAATCCACATGCCATGCACATCTAAAGGCAAGCCATCGTTCATCAGATTGCTGCTGTTGGCTTTGGCTGTTTGAAACATAAGGATAGCATGAATCAATGTCGTAAACTTTTGTTAAAGCTGGGGTTTAGTTGAGGGCTTGATTCGGAACAAATGAGCAGAAACATGTGGAAAACAATGATATTTCTTAAATTCGGCTGACAAATCATTCAATCAAATACGGCATATAGGGAAGTACATCTTTAACTGGGATTTCTGACCAGTGATTTAATTTTAGACATGGTGTGTGGATGAAAAAAAGGTAACAAGCAAGCAACTCAGGCGGGACTCAAACCTGCAACCTTTGAATAACTCCACAGCTGAGCCTAGAAATCCAATGCGCTATCCATTGCACCACAGAGCCAACTAGGAGTGCTTTCTGGGGTGTTTCTTTTCAGGCTCTCCAAGATTCATGGAAGGCACAGAACATGCATGCTCGAGTTCATTAGGCAGATGCTTGTCTGTTGCTACCAATCAAATTCCAGTAAATGCAAACAACTATAGAAGGTGCTGAACAGCGTCGACAGAATGCGTTGATTGTACCATGGAATCTGGCTTGCAAAGTTATTCATCTCTGGCTATAAGAAAGTCAAAAAAGGGATAGCTCTGACACCAACAGATGATTGTGGCAGTAGACACTGCACACCAGATAGCACTGTAGCATGGAGACCTAATCATATACACACTAAAGTAAGCTGTAGATAACATATTAACTAAGGTATCTCTTCATTACCCATGCATTAAATGTCAAATTATACGACAAAAGAAGGCAGCCAAACCAATGCAAAGTAAACAGGAGATCCCAGGAGAGGTAAACAGGAGGGTTCGAATCCCAGCAATTCCTCTCGCTGTGCATGTCTGTAGCTATTCAGGTCAGACTGGTTTCTTCGTAGAAACTGAAATCTTTGCTTTATGTCTGACCGTTAATAGCTCATGGATTAAGGTCACAATGCACCAGCTTTCTGATTAGCCAAGATTAGAGTCCTATGCAATGCAAATGCAAGAAATTATCCGCTCTAGTCATCGTCCTAACAGACAAATGTTTAAAGTTGTGGTAAAAGGAATTGCAGTCGCAATGTAACTCATAACTGGATCTCCAAACCACAGAATACTTAACATATAAAGAATACGATTATGGTGTGAAATAATTTTTCGACCTTTATTCTATTAACCCTAAATTATATGCTTTAAAAAAAAATTGTCAGCCCATAACCTTTTTTTTTTTTTAGCAAAGGAGTAGAATAAAAGTAGTGTGTGTATTTAAGAAATATAGAAACCCGTATATAATTATGCAATTTAACTGCTAAAGTGAATTTAACCACATTAAAAAATAATTTAAACTTAATAATATTTAAATACCTTATTACTAATATAAATACTTATGAAAATGCAAAATGAATAAAAGATTACCTTTATAACATACATATACTGTAGGAATGTAAAAGAACACAAATGCAAAATCTTACATGAAATGAATTTAACAGTTTAAAAAGATTAAAAAGCTAGTGATTAGCAGCACTTTTAAATCAACTGAATATATTGACTTGAATTTCATTCTTCTTCTAGAAAGTCATCTAGATGAATAAAGTTCTTGGCCATGAACCACCACCAGAAGTGATAATGGTCTCAGATCCATAACCGCATTTCTATCTCTGTCTTTCTTGAAAATGTTACAACCTTCAACATTCCTAAAATAGCCCAACTGTCCTGCTTGTTTCTGTTCCCAAACCAGGATGTGATGCTTTTCTCCAGCATCCTCAGCCCTTGGAGGGCGGTTCAAGATCATTCGGACATCGAGGGTGGTAAAGACACTGACAGGCATTCTTTATGGTGTTTTATTTGACAGAACCATGACAAGACGAGGACCGACAGAAATAACTTTCTGAGACTGGTTCCAGGTTCAGGTCCAATGTATGAAACAATACAATGAGTTCAGTTGAGTTGGTGTTAATGTACAGTTGAGTCATGTAGGCTTTTATTGTCATTTTAACCATATACAGTTTAGTACACAGTAAAACGAAACACTCCTCCAGGACCAAAGTGCTACATACATACTGCTTTATCCTATCTACAGAGCCTGGGGGGAGCAGCCTATCCTAGGGGCCTATTCCTACCACGAGGTAGAGTACACCCTGGACAGGGTGCCAATCCAACGTAGGGTACACACTCACACACTCATTCACACACGACCGGCTATTGCCAATTAGCCTAATACAATTCGCTGCAGTACCCTGCATTTGTTTTGCAGTATTTTACCGATTTGCCAACCTTCATACTATCTACTTCTCTGTTATTTTCATGTAACTTATTTCTAAGCTTTGGCAATACGAATGCAAATATTTCTCATGAAAGCGCCTTTCTAATCTGGAATGATTTTAGCCTATAGGTGGCGGTAATGCGCCAAATGATTCGGAATCTCATTAAAGAAGACGGAGAAGGAGAAGCGTTTCTATAGCGCCGATGTACCTCGCCTCCGGGACAGGAGGGGGCAGTGACGCAGCGATCAGCTGTCTGATCGACCGTCAGAACACACAGAGGAAAGGAAGGACTGCAGGATTTTCTGCCTGGGAAAAAAAAAAAATGCGAATGAAATAAAAATATGATACGGATTATTAAATTATCTCTAATATTGTAAAGACAGTTGCATAGTTTTATTTCAGGGTAGAGATTAAAACTCGTCATAGTGTCTGTGTTTAAAGGTTTCAAACTCTGCCCTGCCTTAAACCCTAAGGTAATGTAAACACAGAGTGTGTGTGTGTGTGTGTGTGTGTGAGAGAGAGAGAGAGAGAGAGATCGAATCCCAAACAGATCTCTACTTCACTGTGTAAGTGCACTAGATAAATGAAATAATAGTAGACTTTATCTAAAGCAATAGAGATTAAACAATCAGTACACAACTGTTTAGACTTTGAGGTTTATAGGTGCAGGAACATCTTTAAACCTTTCTCTTGATGTTGATGTCGTTCCAGCTCGGTTCTGATGAGTTCCTCAGGAGGTACCAGGTCTGCGGCTGCTGGTCCTGCTCCCTCACAGGTAAAGCAAAAAAAATTGTGAGTGACCCCGCTGTCGGCCGAAGCGCAACACCACGCGTGAATGGTCTCATGATGATTTACTCACGAAGATCTAAAAACACTGAAGCTGTTGACTTTGTGAAAATTGATATTTGTGTCATTCTCAAAACATTTGGCCCTCGGCTGTATTTTTCTTCTCTGTTGAAGGTGTGTTATTTCTTCTTCATCCTCAGCTGGGTCAGGATGTAAAAACTGAGACGTCAATCAGAGGAATATCAGGAACGATGGATGTCTGTGTGAAGAAAGAGGAGACGCTGGACCTGGACATCTGTATGGGCCATGGAGACACAAACACCACCACCACACCTGACGTGCTGTCTGTTAAAGAGGAAGAAGCTGATAATGAACACTACCTCTGTAAGACATCAGGCGTCCCAGAGCTCTTTTTCATGTTAATGTTGGGATCTCTGGGAAGTCTAGAATATTTTTAAGGAGAAAATGATTATTTACTGTGTGAAATCATGTGACCATAAGTAAACCAACCTCGGGTGACGATACGCAGTTAAATATATAATAATAAGTTGTTTAAAAAAAGTTAACCAACATAAGAAACAGCTAGGGGAAAAAATCCTTCCTATAGAACCATCTCAGCCTCTCTCACGGTCTCAGACTATTTTGTCCGAGTACAGAAGCTTCTGAGTGGTGCAACAGAAACACGTTGTGGCGTTACATTATCAAAAATCGCAATCGTGTTTAAAATTCTCTGATTTGCATTTTTCTCCAAACTCCACAAGTCTCAAAACACCACAGGCTCAATTTAGTAGAAAATCTACTATTAGCCGGTCAGCCTGTGCACTCATGTCACTGAGACTTTGGAGGCGTTTAAGGCGGTAAAACGTCGCTGTTTCTATATGATCCTACAGGTGGCGCACTGTTGAAGCATATATATATATTTTCATCTCGTGTGGTAGAAGTGAGCTATTTGCTAAGTTTATTTAGAAATAATAATGATGGCGGATGACAGAGATATGCATCACTTAGTAACAGTGTGGCTTCGTCTTTTAATTTGAAGTTAAATGCTACTCTTGTATATGAAGTTAGTTTGTAGAGTTTAAATGCTGTGCTTGGTTTTTAAATGAGAAGACTACGTTATAAGGAACGAGCTACATTAAATCACTCGGTAAACCTTATCTAAAAGGTTAAAAATGTTAACTGATTCTGCCTAATTTTAAATCTTGGGAAAATCGGGATATTTATAAAATCTGTCGGCACTGAGGTATTATGATATTATAGTGGGTGGTAACTGGTGATCCCCGTGCCTACTTGACAGTCTCTTGGGTCTAAAAGCCTGATTTACTTATGTTGCTGTTAACTGTAGCCTTAAGAGTATTATGTGCCCTGACTTTCAGTAAGTACAGTAGTGGCATGAAAGGAAAAAGAGATGTGGAAATACTCGAATACACCAGTACTGTGAGTAAAAAAAAAGAAAAAAATACCTAAATGACTTTCATGCATGTAATTCTAAAAACAGAGTAACTGATTTTCCCACACTAAAGTAGGCCTACTTTAATTTCCAATGATGAATACCTCTACTTCTTTAGACAGCTTCTGCTTTCCTTCTTCTCACAAGGTTCTACTTCATCATGATTCCTGTTGCTATGCGCTGCTGATATTGAGATGAGCTTTGGTCCCTGTTTAAGTATATGAATGAGACCGGACGTCCAAGTCTTAGAAAACCAGTTATACAACATAGTATAACTAACACAATTAAACTGTACAAATTACTTTAGAAATACAAGGGTGAGTCAAAAGTTATCTGCCTTCTGGCTGTAGAATTCTCCTCCGTGATCGATACACTTTGTCGGTCTGTCTCCAAGCTTTCGTATTCCCTCGCTTAAAGTGCTTTAGCCTGAGCTGTGAGCCACGAATGCACCGCTGTCTTCAGTTCTTCATCAAAAGTGAATCTTTGTCCACGTAGTTCTGCTTTCAGGCGACCACACAAGTAAGGGTCTGATTGAACGAGATCAGGATTATAAGGAGGACATTTTAACACCTCAGAATGTTGACAGTGTGGGCAGAAATGTGCAGACGCGCATCGTCATGCGAGATCATCTCCTCACTATGACGGCACACAGCTAACCTGTAGCTCTCATCCCGCTCTGTAGCGATCTCGATCCACCCGAAAAGCTTACGGCAACCATCTATTTCAGGGGTGGGCAATTAGTTTTTCCCAGAGGCCAAATGAGAAGCAGAAAATATTGTAGAGGTTTTAGCACTGCTGCTTTAGTCCATGCCTTATGCAAGATTTTGAAAGTAGGTTTTATTTTCTTAATTCCAAGCAACCT
The DNA here is from genome assembly GCF_024256425.1 of Clarias gariepinus. Taxonomy (NCBI): domain Eukaryota; kingdom Metazoa; phylum Chordata; class Actinopteri; order Siluriformes; family Clariidae; genus Clarias; species Clarias gariepinus. The sequence continues at coordinate 2,475,618 of NC_071104.1, forward strand.
TTCTTAAAATCTGGTCTATATGCATCTTTTTTTTTTTTTTTTTTTCTTTTTTCTTTTTTTTCACCTTCTCTGAACAACGACGCATGTTAGTGCCACCTGTACATGTCCCTTTGGTGTCCATGCTGGTTTTCCCGTCAGGATGAAATGGAGTGAAGGGCTGGCAAAACAAAGTGCAGCCTTCCTAGCCAGCTCCCTCAAAAACTTGATTATTATAGCAGATTTGGGGAAAGGAAAAGTCTGTCATGTGAGGTTTTATCAAAACTATCTGGATCAGACCTCAGGAGAGGCAGGCAGGAGTAACTGTCTAGAACAGTGATGGCTAATATGACTTCAAAAAATAATGGCTAAAACTAAATAATTTAAAGTTGTTCAACCAGCCTTAAGAACTAATCTCCCATGGTTGGTTTTCTTTTGGGAGAAAATGAAGTACCTAACCATGTTGTGTTTTTGTTGTTTGTTGTGTTTTTTATTTATATATTTTTTTAAGTCCTTAAAATGTAAATGGAATTGAAGTAGTCTGAACTGTCTAGTTGTTAACACACTTCAAATATTACCAAACGGTATTTATTGCATTTTGCATCATGTTTTCTGTTTTCAGACTGTGAAATTTGCAAATCCTACTTCTTCAACAAGTGTGAGGTTCACGGTTCACCCCTCTTCATCACTGATACCCCTGTTCCAATAGGCGTCTCTGACCGAGCCAGAAAAACTCTTCCTCCTGGTCTAGAAATTCGGAAGTCCTGTATTCCCAGTGCAGTCCTGGGGGTGTTTAATAACGGGGAGACTGTTCCAGTCAATGCACATTTCGGACCATACCAGGGAGAGCTGGTAGAACGAGAGGAAGCCAAGAACAGTGAATACTGCTGGATGGTGAGTTTTAATAATATTTTAATTTGAAAAAAATATATTTTTTGAGGGTTTTTTGTGCATCTCCTGTATCCTTTATATACTGTGTGTGTGCGTATATATATCGATATAGATATAGAAAATCATACATGATTCCAAACATGTTTTACAAATAAATAACTGAAAAGTGGGGAGAGCGTCATTATTCAGCCCCTTGAGTCAATACTTTGTATAACCACCTTTTGCTGCAGTTACAGCTGCCAGTCTTTTAGGGTATGTCTCTACCAGCTTTGCACATCTAGAGACTTGAAATCTTTGCCCATTCTTCAAGCGATCATTCAGAAATGAAAGGAGTATGGCACAACTGTAAACCTGCCAAGACAAGGCCGTCCACCCAAACTCACAGGCCGAACAAAGAGAGCGCTGATCAGACATGCAGCCAAGAGGCCCATGGTGACTCTGGACGAGCTGCAGAGATCTACAGCTCAGGTGGGGGAATCTGTCCATAGGACAACTATTAGTCGTGCACTGCACAAAGTTGGCCTTTATGGAAGAGTGGCAAGAAGAAAGCCATTGTTAACAGAAAACCATAAAAAGTCCCGTTTGCAGTTTGCCACAAGCCATGTGGGGGACACAGCAAACATGTGGAAGAAGGTGCTCTGGTCAGACGAGAACACATGCAAAACGCTATGTGTGGCGGAAAAATAACACTGCACATTACTCTGAACACGCCATTCCCACTGTCAAACATGGTGGTGGCAGCATCATGCTCTGGGGTGCTTCTCTTCAGCGGGGACACAGGGAAGCTGGTCAGAGTTGATGGGAAGATGGATGGAGCCAAAAACAGGGCAATCATGGTAGAAAACCTCTTGGAGTCTGCAAAAGACTTGAGACTGGGGCGGAGGTTCACCTTCCAGCAGGACAACGACCCTAAACATAAAGCCAGGGTGTTCTAAAACTTTTGAACGGTAGTGTGTGTGTGTGTGTGTGTGTTTGTGTGTGTATGTATGTATGTATATGTGTATATAACTTTATTTTTTTTTATTATTAAACAAGTATTCAGTCTAAACCCATCTAGCAGAGAGAATGTCACATGTTTCTGTTTCATCATCCTAAAACTCTGAAAAAGGATTCCAGGAAATAGAGCGTGTGCTGCATTTTAAACAACGACCAGAACACATGATTATAGCTTAAGACTGTGGTTCACAACCTTTTTTTTTTCCCATTAGAAACCCACTGATTTTAACTAAAGCTTAAACCCGCCCTCCCAACAATCCCTTGCAGCTCATGTACCAAAACAGGAATAAAACAGTTAAAATGGTTACTTGTATCTTTTTGCAGATTAACAAGAGCGGGCAGTGTGAGGAATACATCGATGCCAAGAGAGAAACGCACGCGAACTGGATGAGGTGAGGGAAATCAAGAATACAAGAATCATCATTTTCCTTTTTTCAGTGATATCTCCCATTGTTTTCACTCACTCTTTTACTGAGACTCCACTTTGCCATTCTCTTAGGTATGTCAATTGTGCTCGTAATGAAGGAGAGCAAAATCTCATGGCCTTTAAGTATCGAGGAGGGATTCTGTATCGTTGCTGTCGACCCATAGATTCAGGACACGAGCTCTTGGTGTGGTACGATGAGGAGTACGGCCGGGATCTCGGGCGTATGTGTGACTACCGCCAGAACAAAAAGTGCTCCATGAGAGGTATTGATCTCTCTTTTTTCTCAACACTGTAATGGGTCTGAATTACAAGCTAGAATCACTGCTGCGTTATCAGCCTGTTCATTTACAGTGCATAAAATACCTAGGCTTTGTTGTGGAGAGAGGTTCTCAGCCCTGGTCCCAGAGGATAACCACGCACATGTAGTCTCCCAAAACATCTGATTTAACTAATCATCATACATTAATAAACAGCCTTGTCAGCCTATGTTTTGGCTCCATGTTGTCTGACAGACAGATGAAAATGTTGACATGACCCATAGTTGATTTTGAAGCCATACAAGGGTCCTAGAGGTTACACACGATGTCCGCCTGATGGCCAGCGGTACAAAGTCACTCATGCTGCTTAATTGAAACACATTTCAGCCAGAAAATTAACCAAAAATCCAAGCTCACTTGTCAGCTTCTAACAGCGGGAAAGATAGAGACTATAATGAGAAGCTGTCTGATGGTTTGGTTAACATACAGTGTATGGCGTGGCTTGCTCAGATTAGAGCATTTAAAACAGCCATACATCAGTGCTCCAGACATTGCTGTTGGGCCACATTAAGCAACCGAGTGTTCTAGAACTTCCCCATGTGTCCTACAAAAAGTACCCTCTGACCCTCCCCCACCTCTAAACATGGCAGAGACTGCACATTGGCAGTGGTGGCTCAGAGGGTTAGATCTGAAGGTTGACGGTTTGAGCCCTAGCTCCACCAGCTTGGCGTTGTTGGGCCCTTGAGTCAAGGCCCTTAAGCCTGCCTGCTCCAGGGGCTCTGTATCATGGCTAACCCTGGGCTTTAAACCCAGCTATGCTTGTATATGCGAAGAAAGAATTTTACTGTGCAGTAATTAATATGAGACAAATAAAGACTTAACAGCGACTGGCAGTGGAGAGTGAGAATTGATGGTTCATGACTAAAAATCTTACCTATTGGAAAATAATCACATCAGATAAGTTGGTGCTGAACTTTGTCTCAGGGCTACCAAAAACTGTTGGACTTTAAATGGCGGGTGTAGGGGATTCCTTCTCTGATACAATCTGTTCATTCCCTTTAGGCAAGGGGTTGTGATCAAGAGGGCAGACCCAATCATTCAGAGCAATGGGTTCTACTGAAAGCATTTTCTTGTGTGAAAAATTAGGGCAATGTTCATGCACTTTTGAAATTGTTTCATACAAGTCCTCCACTTTAAGTTTCAACTTTAGAGATTATTTATATCATGGCTCTAAGACTGGACTACTTTAGTGGACCTGCACAGTGTGTTGTAGTTATGAGCTATTACTCTTCCAACTTCAACAGGTCTAGCCACAAGCTGAGCAGCTCGAAAAGTCCTTCAGAAGAGCATTTATAGAGCTCTTAGAGAAGAGCTTTTTATGTTTTTATTATCTTTCTGCGTGATACAGCATCTTCCTGAGCCTCAAGTAAAGGTGCACTTCAAAAAATGACATCTTAACACGTGAAATATTCCTGAATCGAGACAGATCAGTGTATAGTTTCTTAAAATAACTTTACAACAAATCAAATACAAGATTATTAAGCTTATTTCTACCTTACCTTTTTTTTTTAACATTTTCTAAAATCCAATCCATAATTAAAAAAAAAAAAAAAATTTATGTAATGGCTACTTTTGTGCACAGATGAAAGGATGTGGCAGGGATAGAGGTCCTTGAATCCCCCACCATGGTTTGCAACATGCATTGGGAACACTTTAACAGTGACGCGTTCTTTAGATGATCAGGTCTCCACATTCATGGCAACTTTGTAAAAAGCTGGTTTAGTTGCTGACGGTATCGGGGCAACAGTGGGATCGACCACAAACTGGTTAATCTGTTATGAACCATCACTACAAACCTGTGCTGCTAGTCCTGCTTCTTTTGCTCCAGTGACCTTTTTCACTAGATTTTTGGATGTAGACGTCCATTCAGCAGCCATAAGAGCCTTTTAATGAGGTTTGGCATGTAGGCCTGATCCGCAGTTGGGATTTAATCCTTTTCACATGAACCTTTATGAGCCTTCATTAAATTAAGGAACACTAAAGCAGGTTATTCTTGTGTGGCCTTTAAATATACTGTAGTGTGACGAGCAGGTGGCAGGTTTCACCAGGCACACACACACTGAGGAGATAGGCATCTTATCTAGGACTACAAGAAATGCTCTCCACACCACCACTTCCTTATTGTTGCATTCCTCATTGTTACAGTTCTGATTAATTGTTGCTTTGGATTTTTTTTCCTGGTTCCAAGCATATTTTACTTTTAACTCTTGTTGCTCATTGCTGCTCATTATGTGTTTTGGCAATACTACTACTACTACTAGTAGGACTAGTAATAATGCTATTAATACATCATATATTTACTTTTTTTTCTTTACTTTTACTGATCCAGATGTGAAGAACAATGCACCGCAAGTCTTCTCCTGCTCCTCTTGTTCACTTTCCTATACATCTCGAATTGATCTTAACAAACACGTGCAAAGCTACCACTGTGATGAGCCTGCCAGCAGACAGCAGAAACTAGAAGAAGTTAAAAATGAGGTTCAGGCGCCAACAGACGGCTCCAAGGAACAGCAAACGGCATCCTTTAGCTGTGACGTGTCTCTGAAAGAAATGCCGAAGAAAATTCATCACTGCCTAAAGTGTGGGAGGAGATTCACTTATCAGAGCGCGCTCAAAACGCATCCGTGCAATCACACCGAGGAGAAGGCACACCGCTGCTCTCAGTGTTTTAAAAGTTTCAATCAAAAGAGCGACCTCCAGCAGCACCAGCGAATTCACACCGGAGAGAAGCCGTACCACTGCACGCAGTGCGGAAAGAGCTTCATTCAGAATAGCATTCTGCGGAAACATCAGCGCATTCACACGGGCGAGAAGCCATACCACTGCTCGCAGTGCGGGAAGAGTTTCCTGCAAAAGAGCGATCTCAAACAGCACAAGCGCACTCACACGGGAGAGAAGCCCTTCGACTGCTCGCTGTGCGGGAAGAGTTTCGCTCACTACAGTAACCTGCAGCTGCACCAGCGCATTCACACCGGAGAGAAACCGTTTCAGTGCTCGCAGTGCGGGAAGTGTTTTACTCAGAAGAGCAACCTGCAAGTCCATCAGCGTGTTCACACAGGAGAGAAACCTTATCGCTGCGCGCAGTGCGGCAAGAGTTTTACGCTTCAAAGTAACCTCCAGCTACATCAGCGCATTCACACCGGAGAGAAGCCGCATCACTGCTCCCAGTGCGGCAAGAGCTTCACCCATCAGAGCACATACCAACGACACCAGCGTATTCACACCGGGGAGAAACCGTACTACTGCGCGCAGTGCGGGAAGTGCTTCAACCATCAGAGCCACCTCCAGAGACACCAGCGTGTTCACACGGGAGAGAAGCCGTACCGGTGCTCGCATTGTGGCAGGTGTTTTGCTCAGCACAGCAGTCTGCACTCCCACCAGCGCATTCACACAGGAGAGAAGCCGTTCCAGTGCTCGGAGTGCGGCAAGTGTTTCACTCAGCAGAGTGCTCTCCACGTCCATCAGCGCATTCACACCGGAGAGAAACCGTATCACTGCTCGCAGTGCGGGAAAAGCTTTACCCATTCGCTTTCGAGCAAGACACACAAGTGCACCAGCACGGATCCGTTATGCTACTTAAATTATTTGTCAAATTAGATTATTTTTTTTAATTAAAGAAGACTTCTTGTACTTAATGATCTGCATTGACCGTATTTTTGCACTGTATTTATTTTGACATCCTGCGATGGGCAAGGTTATTTGAAATTTTCTTTTTTTGACGATCGCTGGTGCACTTAGATTAATAATATTAAATGCAGAAATACTGTCATGGTTTAAAAGCAACATTGTACGAGGGTAAGTCAGAAATGATTCGCACTACGGTTATATTAAAACGCTTTCTGTTTAAGGCTCCTGTCTCCATAGTCACTGCTGTGCAGGTGTGAATGTGTTACATCAGTTCATCTGTAACTGCGGTGTGAGCAAAAATGGACTCCCTGCTTGTGACTTGCATGACAGAAGAGCAGTGTGCAGTGATTCATTTTGGAAAAGCATATAAACAGAAGCATTTGGATACTCTAAGGAAGGTCAAAGTTTCTTAAAGAGGATCATTACTGGTGACGAGACCTGGATTTATCACTATCACTATCACGAGCCTGAGAGTAAACGGCAGACTGTGAAATGAAGACAATCGCCGACCGAGGAAAAGGTTAAAAGTCAACCATCAGCTGGAAAATTCATCAATGCTTACAGTTTTCTGGGATTTTCAAGGGCCAGAATTATCAGGAAGAATATCAACAATTGCTCGTTAATTGCAAAACAGTGCTCGTTACAGTGAGACGCTTATTGAAAAGCTAAAGACTAAACTTGAGGGTGTCATGATACACCGACGAAATTTGGTGTATGTACATACACCAAAAGTAGATTTTACAGCCAGAGTGCGGATAACTTTTGCCTAACCCTCGTGGTTTATACTTGTGTGGAAGTAAACTGGTCGGCCCTTATTTTGTGTTCAGTTACCTCACTATGCACAATGCAGTAGTAGAAATTACACCGCATTCCAAATTATTATGCAAATTGGTGGTAAGTGTCAAACATTGAATGTTTAGTTTTTAAATTAAACTCATGGATGGGGTTGTGTCTCAGAGTTCTTTGGGTCACTGAAATGAATCTCAGACACCTGTGATTATTAGTTTGCCAGATGAGCCCAATTAAAGGAAAAGTACTGAAGAAGGTTGTTCCACATTATTAAGCAGGCCACAGGTTTCAAGCAATATGGGAAAGAAAAAGGATCTCTCTGCTGCCGAAAAGCGTCAAATAGTGCAATACCTTGGACAAGGTATAAAAACATTAGATGTTTCACGAAAACTTAAGCATGATCATCGTACTGTGAAGACATTTGTGGCTGATTCAGAGCACAGACAGGTTTGTGCAGATGAAGACAGAATGAAGAAGGTTTCTGACAGACAAATTAATCGGATTAAGAGAGCAGCTGCTAAATGCCATTACAAAGCATCAAACAGGTATTTAAGGCTGCTGGTGCCCCTGGAGTCCCACGAACCTCAAGAGGCTTCCAGTTGTGCATAAACCTACTATTCGGCCACCCTTAACCAATGCTTCCAAGCAAAAACAGTTGCAGTGGGCCCAGACATACATAAAGACTAGTCTTGTTTACTGATGAGTGTCGTGCCACCCTGAATGGTCCAGATGGATGAGTGGTGGATGGCCATCATGTCCCAACAAGGCTACTACGTTAACAAGGAGGTGGCAGAGTCATGTTTTGGGCTGGAATCATGGGGAGAGAGCTGGTAGACCCCTTTAGAGTCCGCGAAGGTGTAAAAATGACCTCGGTTATGTATATATAGTTTTTGACTTGTTTCCATGGTATAAAAAGAAAAATCATGCCTTCCATAGCAAAATCATCTCAAGGCATGACAATGCACCACCTCATGCTGCAAAAAATATCTCTGTCATTGGCTGCTATGGGCATAAAAGATGAGAAACCCATGGCGTGACCACCATCCTCCCCTGACCTCAATCCATTGAGAACCTTTGGAGCATCCTCAAGCAAAAGATCTAGGGTAGGAGGCAGTTCACATCAAAACAGCAGCTCGGAGAGGCGATTCTGACATCCTGCAAAGAAATTCAAGCAGGAACTGTCCAAAAACTCAAGTTCAATGGATGCAAGAATTGTGAAAGTGATATCAAAGAAGGGGCCATATGTTAAGATGTAACATGCCCTGTTAGGATGTTTTTGATTTAAATAGTTTTGATTTCAGTAAATATTACCTCATAATTCAACAAAAGCCCATTTTCAGTTCTTTAAAACCTATGAAATGTTTTAACTCCGTTGTGCACAATAATTTGAAACAGTGCGTTTTCAGTTTTTTATTTTTGAAATAAATATAATTAGGAGGTTTGTTTAATAAAATGTTAATTATACCCTTATGGTTGATGACTTAAAAATTATACTGACTGTCATTTGCATTGACTAATTATGAAAATCAGAAAAAGATATCATTTGCGTAATAATTTGGAACGTGGTGTAATGCTGAACTGGATTAAAAGAAAGAGCAAATATTAAAATGGTTGATTATGAGTTCTAACCCATTACTTTTTAAATGCATCAGTGTTCTTGGGTGGCAACTATTATAAGGAGCCTATCATACAAGGGGTGTTCAAGTCAAAGCGGGACTTATGATTGTACAGAATAACAAAACCCAGTTTTCTCTATATAATCCCCTGATACACTATTGCACTTATCCCAGTGTTTCACTAGTGTTTGGACACCATCAAGGTAGAAGGTTTTCTCAGTATGCCAAAGCCATGATCGAACTGCCTTTCTGATTTACATCTGAAATGCCGGCCTCCCAGGAACTTATTTATTGACCCCAAACGTGGAAATATTTTGGAGCGAGGTCAGGACTGTACAGGGTACGTGGCAATAACTCCCAGCCGAGTTCCTCTAACATGCAAGTGGTGTTGGTGAATACTGTAAGTGTGTGTACAGTTCTCACAGATATGCGTGTCTTCCATGATTTGCCACTGTCGATTGTCAGTGATCAGATGTTCCACTCGCTTAATGTTCACGGAAACGACTGCAGTGGGCTCAGAGCCACCTCAGGTGGAATCGTCATTCACGATCAAATTTGTACCGTTGTAATGTTTTGCTGCGGCTAAGAGTCTCGCACCGTACTGTGCTTAAAGGCTTCTGTAAATGTCACCCGGTGTTGCACTCTCGGTCACCAGAAGTTTCATCACAAGTTTCAGTTTAACTTGAAGCGCCCCCGCTTTTGTTTGTCCCAGTTTTTATGCACTAAAAAAAAGCACTTGTTCGATCCCGCACTCCCAACAGATGCCGGTCCGCTGAACCGATTGACTCCACCTGACATTCACAAACTGCTCCTTGACCAGGCCTTTGACTTCACAGGCATTTTTCTTCTTCTCTACCACAATTTTTTTTTTGTTTTGAAAGTAATGTTTGTGATTTCTAAAACACTTTTAACACCCCAGAATGCAAGAGTCATGAAATAAAGATCTGTCCATTACCATTGATTGTCCCTGGTCTTGTCCCTGGTCTTTTCCCTTGATTTGGGGGAAAAATTGGAACAAACATTTTTTTTTCATTTGTAAATTACCACATTTAAATTCAAAATGAAATAAGATATAAGTTAAAAGTTTTAGCATTAATTCAAGGGGTTTGACATAAGTATGGCATTAACTATTCAGGATTTACAGCCATTTTATAAATTTTTATCAGATAATACAAATAAAATTTCATGCCTTATGTCTGTAGTGTCTAACATTTTTTAATTCAAATCATTCAATAATCTTATTTGTTATTCACAGGAAACTTGGCCAATTTAGATATCACATGTAAAGACAAACCTGAAAAAGTGTATTATTTTAAAATGTAAAATTGTTAAGATATTGCAACATCAATCTGACATGGTTACGGACACTACAGATTTTTTGGTGAAAAAATCCTTAATTTTGCATGGAATGCTTTAATTTAAGCAAGACTTTTTACAGGTCATATGCTTTTAAAAGCTTACACCAATTTTAGTGTCAGTACTCAAGGAAATATGAATAATTTGCATTTGTAATGATTATTGTTTGAAGCGAGATAGTATAACGCTGAAAAATGGCTGAGACTAAGGCTACGTTTACACTGCAGGTCTCGATGCCCAATTCTGATTCGTTGCCTATATCTGATTTTTTTTTGACCGTCTGTTTACACGTTCTTTCAACTATGACTCATATCCGATACACGTGTTTACACTCGTCATACCATCTGAAACATCGCGCATACGTAAAGGGAGGTTCTTGCGCTACACACTAGCCAAGATAGACGAAGGTGAAGTATGCTTGACGCTCTGCGATATATGCAAAGTTCGCAAAATGTCATCCTTGGGTTTAAAACAGAGGAGGAGAAAAGAAACGGCATAATTGCAGCCTGTGCATATGCTTTATTCACCAAATACTGATTTCTTAATGTTATTTAGCCCAAATAAGCATTAAAAAAGGAAAGGGGGTAAGCTGGGTGCTTTTCCTTTTCCATGTCACCTGCGATGTTATCATTCCACATGCGCTTCCACCGGAGAATAACTTTACTTCATTAAACCGCGAAGAAGTCTCAGTTTTAATGACGTACAGAATACAATGACTCAGGAAATCCGAGCTGTCTGTTTACACGACAATTACATTAGCACATATCTGATTTATATCTGATTTATTTCCACATATGAAGGAGGCCAGAAACCGATCTCAAAATATCGGGATCGGGATTGCGTTTTTTTCCCGTTTAAATGGACATAGAACATATCCGATATGTGTCACATATGAGCAAAAAATTGGAATTGGATCACATTTACCTGACAGTGTAAACGTAGCCAAATGTCATCCAGGATTCCCCTAGCAATTTAAAGGCGCAGATGAAAACACTGTTACATTTTACTATGAGATTCTTTTTTTTAGGTGCAGTTACAGGTTTTGGCCACATGACGGCAGTGTGGAGAAAGGGGACAGCGATTTAGTGGATTAGTATGCTTTACATTAAATATTTGTGTCAAAGGTTTATAAGACTCACTTTGTCAGACTTGAGGACAAATTGGATTTACAAAGGTGCTTCCAGAACTGCACTTGTACGTAACCCGGGGACTACCTGCCGTTCAATTTAATTTTATTTGTATAGCGCTTTTAACAATTGTCATTGTCGCAAAGCAGCTTTACACATTCTAAAAAGTTATTTAAGCTTGTATGGAATGTGAATGTGTATGAATCAAAATGGCCAGATAGTCCCTGATAAGCAAGCCGAGGGTAACAGTGGCAAAGAAAAACTCCCTGAGATGGTAATAAGAAGAAACCTTGAGAGGAGCCAGACTCAACAGGGAACCCATCCTCATTCGGGTGAAAAAGAAAGCAAGAATTGACCTGCTTTCATACTGTGTGTTAGGTGGCAGCCAGTTCAGCTATAACAGTTGATGTTAATTGATGTTAATATGGAGTCCAGGTAGTTATTAGAGACTCAGGATGACTTGTAGGAAATTCCAGTCTTGAACTATCTAGCGACTGCAGCCAAGCCAAGTCCTCAGAGGAACAGCTTTCAACATCAGTCGAGGCCAGAACCATCTTTATGGTAGAGTGAAACCGTCCCCAGACACCAGACGCATCCCAAAGAGACACATGGGGTATCCAGGGGACGAGATCTCCAACCAGAAGCGGGGCACCAGGATGGGTCAGACAGATCCGAAGTGCAAAGGGAGTCTGGATCACAGGCAGCTCAGGAACAACATGTGTAGCTCGACTGAGAGAGGGAAAGGGGAGAGCAGAAGAGGAGAGATAACAGTTGGGTATCATCACAGTCACATAATGTATAAGGTGAATGTATATTTAGTGTAGAGTGCAAGCAGGGACTCCAACAGGGCTAACTAGAACAGCATAACTAAAAGGGAGAGCCAAAAGGAAACACAGATTTAAGGGCTACCTGAGATGTAAAGCAAGAATGGGGAAGACAGCATCTAAACATACCAGTTCACCATAATACTCTACGTCCATGAGTCTCCCAGATCTGCTCCTTTACCTAAGGCAAATTTATTTACAAAAATGCTTGGCTAAATAAATAGTTTTTTAGCCTAGAACTAAACACTGAGACTGTGTCTGAGTCCCGAACACTATTTGGAAGGCTGTTTCAAAAAGCTCTGCCACCAGCTGTAGTTTTCATAATACGCGGTACTGACAAGCAGCCTGCATCCTTTGATCGAAGTAGGCGTGGCGGATCGTAAGACACTAGCAGTTCGCTCAGGTACTGCGGCACGAGACGATTTATTGCTTTATATGTCAAAAGTAGTATTTAAAACTCCATGCTGAATTTTACTGGGAGCCAATCCAGTGAAGATAAGATAGGGGTGATGTGCTCATATCTTCTGGTTCTAGTGAGGACTCTCGCTGCTGCATTCTGGACTAGCTGAAGCTTATTTATGCATCTAGCTGAACAACCAGACAGTAAGGCATTACAATAGTCCAACCTAGAGGTGATAAAAGCATGAACTAGTTTTTCTGCATCGTTTAGCGACAATATATTCCTTAACTTGGCAATATTTTTAAGGTGAAAGAATGCCATCCTGGTGATATTGTCTACATGAGCTTTAAATGAAAGACTAGAATCACACAGAGGTCTTTCACTGTTGCACTTGATTGAACAGAAAGGCCATCTTAAGTTACAGTGTAATCTAAATTCTTGCTTCTAGCTGCATGACTAGAACTTCTATCTTGTCTATCCAGTCTCTTATATTCTTCACACATTGCTCAATTTTAGCAAGCTGTTTTTTTCTTATATGGTTTTTCTGAGACATATAAGAGTGATATAACTGTGTGTTGTCAGCATAACAATGCAAACTAATACCATGCTTACGGACCCTAAAACCAAGCCCTGTGGAACACCAAACTCCACTAGAGAACATAAAGAATAATCACCATTTAAATCTACATACTGATAACGATGGGTCAAAAAGGATCTGAGCCAGGAGAGGGCTGTTCCCTTAATTCCTACCACGTTTTCTAATCTGTGAAGGAGAATACTATGATCAATGGTGTCAAAAGCTACACTGAAGTTGAGTAACACAAGCATAGTGACCCTGATCAGAGGCCAATAGGTCATTTACTACTTTAACGAGTGCTGTCTCTGTGCTGTGATGAGGCCTAAATCTTGACTGATACAGTTTCTGTATGCTATTTATATGTATTTACTGTATATATGAGCATAGCTGCTCCGCTACTATCTTTTCCAGAATCTTAGAGATAAAAGGGAGGTTTGATATTGGCCTGTAACTGGACAGCTGACAGGGGTCGAGGTCAGGTTTCTTAATTATTGGTTCAATAACTGCTAATTTAAAAGATTTTGGAACATACCCAATGCTGAGTAAAGAATTAATTATTTTCAACAGGGATTCCGTTATTCCCGGCACTATCTGTTTAAGAAAATGTATAGGATCTAATATACAGGTTGATGAATTTGCAAAAGAGCTAAGTTCATTCTCTTCAAGGGGAGTAAAGTATTCTATGTTCTGATCAGACCTGGTTAATTTAACATCAATGATAGTGGTTCTGTAACCTACAAAACATCTAAAATATGTGAACAAGTATTAAAATAGACAATGTTCTCTTATAGTCATGTTCTTACTCACTTGTGTATCATGCTGCTGCCACATTAGATAGAAACCCTGAAAACAATTCTGGAATCACCACGCGCAGGATATTCATAAGTGTTCCTACTTTGGAGCAAATATATAAAAAAAAAAACACAAAAACAACACACATTTTTTGTTACCTAAGCATTCTGGCTTTAAAAAATGTACCTAAAACAAAAAATTTTTTTCAGTCTGTATGTGTCGGATATCAGGTTAGACTTCTCTAACTTAGAGTTGGACTCCATCACCTGCTTGTAATTCCTCTGCTTTAACCAAAGAGACCTTGAGGTTCTACAGCCAAATTATGTTGACTTAATTTACTATGTTGGTTTAGTGGTTAGCATTGTCACCTTGCACCTAAAGGGTCCGGATTCAAATTCCAGCTGGTGTTCTCCCTGTGCTTGTTGTGTTTAATACTCCGGTTCTCAGAGGTGGAAAGTAACTAATTACATTTACTCGGGTTACTGTAAGTAGTTTTTTTTTGTGTGTATTTTTACTTTTTAAAGTAGTTTTTAAAATCTCTAATTTTACTTAACTATGTTTTGTTTGAAGTATTGTACTTCGCTACATTTTAAATCATATTTGCTACTGAGTAAAAATACATTTTTACCACTGCACTGATTGATTGATGGGCGTGGAGAACAACAACCCCGCTAAATTCACAAGGATGATGAAGTCGAATGCCAGCGATGCAGACCCAGCTGAAAGCGAAGTGCCATCAACCTCTTATGAAGCAAACCCCTGGCCATAATTAAGCGACCACTTTGATTTCATGCATAAAAAAAGGCAACAGCTTTATTATGGAAAGGTGTTCCTTTAATTAAAAACAACTAGGTTGAGATTTATATCCACTTTATTTTTTTAAACTACACTAGAATCCCCCATCCCACCCTCGCTGTAAAAAAAAAGGAACTTGGTAACTTTTACTCTGAGTAAATTTTTAATTAGCTACTTTTTTCTTTTACTTGAGTAGATTTTTTAAATGGTAACTTTTTATTTGTACTTCAGTAAAAATGTCAATGAAGTAACAGTACTTGTACTTGAGTACAAACCTTTATTACTCTTTCCACCTCTGCCGGTTCTCTCCCACAGTCCAAAAACATGCTGGTTATGCTAACTTGGGTTCCCGAATGACCCGTAGTGTGTGAATGAGCATGTGAGTGCGCCCTGAGCACCTCATCCAGGGTTTACCCTGTCTAGTCTGAGATAGGCTCCAGCCCTCCTGCGACTATAGAGTGCTATAGTTACATATAGGTACATTAACCGCATAAACACTAATCTTCATAGCCCCAAAATGATAGCCCCAGTTGGCCAATAACTTTTCTGATTATGTTTATTTATTTGGGCATACCCTAAAAGTTGCACTTGGGTTCTATATTCCAATTACAAATTTGAATATGAATTGGAATGATGTCATGAAAAAACAAGGAATCAACATGCACTCTGGTATTAACCGCTGTATGTAATGACACAGTGATGTGGTGATTAGTGTATCGCAGAGAATAATGGTGTAAGGATTTTGATAAATAGTGCAAGAAGTTGGATGCTACGAGTCAGGAGGTCGCATGTTCACATCCCTATTGAACAGTTATTTTTAAGGGAATGTTTGATGTGGGTTTAAATTAAACTGACCTGTTCTGATATCTTGTCTAACGTTTTGTTGGGAAAAAAATGTGTATCTGCACCCTTATTTTAATCACTTCAAACCATACCCACTCCATGATGTAAGATGACCACTAGATGGCACTCACACCACCATTCTTGTTCCTCTTTTTAAAAACATAATCTTTAAGTTCTTTTCCACTCAAATCAATCTGTTTTAATAAGCTAGGTTATTTTTTTTCAAATGCTTACATCCATAACCTTTTATTGGCACATGTTAATAATACAGTATTTACCCTCATAAAAGTGAAATGTTTGTGGGAGGTCTCAGTAAATTTGTTGTCTGACTTGTGGCCAGGAAACTGAGTAATAAGAAGAAGTTTCGCACTACTGGTGGTAAATTTAAACAATTAGCAGTGAACATTTTGCTTTTAATAGCAAATGCTGGTTTACCGGTAGTGCATTGTATTCTGTGCAGTAAAAAAGTCATAGTCTTCTTCTTCTAAAGTTTGCCTCATTGGTTGGTATTTTTAAGTTTGCCAGTGTAGTTGTTTTTTTTTTATTATTTCTTTTAATATTTAACTATTTTGCTGCATTTTCATTAAACCTTTATCTACTGTTCCCATTTATTTTTCCAATCTCAATATTATCTTTCCTTACTTCTTCTTCTTTGTCTTTCGGCTGTTCCCTTTCAGGGGTCACCACAGCGAATCATCTGCCTCCATCTAACCCTATCCTCTGCATCCTCTTCTCTCACACCAACTAACTTCATGTCCTCTCTCACTGCATCCATAAATCTCCTCTTTGGTCTTCCTCTAGACCTCCTGCCTGGCAGCTCCAACCTCAGCATCCTTCTACCGATATATTCACAATCTCTCCTCTGAACATGTCCAAACCACCTTAATCTGGCCTCTCTGACTTTATCTTCAAAACATCTAACGTGGGTTGTCCCTCTGATGAACTCATTCTTGATCCTATCCATCCTTGTCACTCCCAATGAGAACCTAAACATCTTCATCTCTGCTACCTCCAACTCTGCCTCCTGGGTCCCTTTAATTTACACACATGTATTCCGTCTTGCTGCGGCTAACCTTCATTCCTTTGCTTTCCAGAGCATACCTCCACCTCTCCAAATTTTCCTCCACCTGTTCCCTGCTCTCGCTACAAAGCGCAATGTCATCTGCAAACATCATAGTCCATGGAGACTCCTGTCTAACCTCATCTGTCATCCTGTCTATCACCAGAGCAAACAAAAAGGGGCTTAGAGCCGATCCTTGATGCAGACCCACCTCCACCTTAAACTTTTCTGTCACACCTACAGTACATCTCACCACTGTCTTACAGCTCTCATACATGTCCTGCACCACTCTAACATACTTCTCTGCCACTCCAGACTTCCTCATACAACAACATACATTAACTTTCCTTACTGCTCCTTTCAATTTCTGGTAAAAATAAATAAAATGATGAGAAAATTCCACAAAGTTTTATATTTAATTTGCCACATTGTTTTAGTACAATGCTAGCATGTATATAAGATAAATGCGCTGTCTGGCCAAAGAAAAATTCGCCATTTCAGAAGAGTCAAACTATTGGCCTGCGTCCAGCAAAGAAATCAGTAAAGTGACCAGAATTGGATGAAAAATGGTCCAATGCATTATTAAACCAAGGACGGTTAGTGCTGAACCCTCAACCCTTGTGGGGAAAATAAATTAATTCATGAGTTAACTTAAACACACGGTAAAGGAGGATTGCAATAAAGAAAGAAAGAAAGAAAGAAAAATACCCAGTAGAAATCAGATTTATGTTTAATAGTGAAATTAAGAGCATTTACACACACACACACACACACACACAGGTTTGGGACTAAACAGCTGTGTGTCCATAGAAAAAAGGCTGCAGACTTTGGAGCGATGGAAAAAAAGGTCATGTGATCTTTCAGACGCGATGTGATGCACCCATTATGATTTTTATTTTCCACATTTTGGGACTCCACAAATTATGATATAACTAGAGGTTACCCATACCCATACCCGTGTTCAGATCCTGACGCCTGTGTGCTACCCTTACCTGTGAACGATGTGTTTGCTCCAATGTTTCGGCAGCCCCTTACATCTGCTTCTGACGTTTTTGTTTTTTTTGCTAAGTAAGGCGTTGTTACATTTGGTGAGGATCGTCTGTGACATGCCTGTGACGGGACCTACCTGTGCAAACACTTGCAGCTACAAAATGAATTTCTTAGTTTTTATATACCAGAGGGTACACACATGAGGTTACCCTGCAGCTCCACCCACATGCAGATCCTGACGCCTGACCCACCCACCCATCGTACGTGGTCAACTCGCCGTTGCTCCTCATGTTGCCACTGTGTAACGCCTTTGACACACTCACGGTATGAAGGGAAAGTTGATGATCATGCTGCCTATTTATGACACAAGCTGGTGAAAATGCTGCCCGCTGTTAGAGTCAGCGAGGAACACCTGTGACACGTTCACAGCTTGACATGCCTGTGACACGCTATGACAGAACTACACTCAAACTAAAATGTACAGGAGCTTGGCGCAGGGCCAAAACCAAGATATGGTTGACTGATTGAGGCATCAGATGATGGCTACATCACAATAATTATCATGATTGACATCTTGTTTTACTTTGGGTCATATTGGTGCCTCAGTGGTAGGTTCATCACCTGCCATGTGGAAGGGCAGGGTTTGAGTCCCACCCCAAACCTCAGCCAATTATAAACTAAAGAACCTGGAGGAAACATACACAAGCACAGGGAGAGCACACACACTCCACACACACACACACACACTGAGGTGGGAATCAAACCAGGAGGTGTGAGGTGACAGTTCTAGCCACCGTGTCACGACCAATAAGTGTGGTACTTTTACATTTTATTTTCACTTTATAAATAATTGAGTAATATTGGCCAGGTTTATGTGCAGAAACTTTACAGAATGCACGAGGAACAATAAACAAAACAAAACACTGGAATTTACCACCAAAAAAATACCAAACCTAAATACATGTCATGGTTTCAAAAAAAAAAAACCCTAAGAGGTTATCCGGACCAATCAAAGAGCGTCCTTACATCCGGGCATCCGATCCCGTGTAAAATAAAATGCCACAGCTGTTCGTTTCGTTTCCATGAATTTTGGAGTCGACTCTGATGGAATCGGTTCAGAGAGTCGGTTCACTACCGAATCTTCCCTATACAGCCCTCTTTGTTTCTTTTAAACGCCACGAGAGCTTAAAATTATATATAATTATATTTTTATATAAAATTTACTTGGTATAAATTAGAATTACAGTCTAATAAATGAAATGCGTTTTTTCATTTTTAAGAATGAACATTTTGTTGAATTTTCTCTTTGATAGTTTGACATGGTTACAGACACTACAGGTTTTTTGTATACTTAAATACTAAAATATACTTAAATAGAATTTTTAAAATACTTTAATTTAAGCAACACTTTTTACAGGTCATATGCTTCTAGAAGCTTCCACCAATTTAAGTATCAATACTCATGAAGAAATCTGAGTAATTTGCATTTTAAATGACTATTATTTAAAGCGAGACAGTATGACACTGAAAATGGCCGTTTTGGCGTCTTATATAAAATTATCTCTCCAAAATAGCTAAAGTTAGCAACTGGAAAATTTTGAGGGAAGTGAGATCGGTCACTTCCATGTTGCATAAACTCCAGAGCTTCTCTGGTTACACACATTTTCTGCAATATATGTTTAACATAAAAAACTAAAATCACCTAAAAGAAAGAAAGAGACAGACAGAGAAAGTGTGCCACTTGTGGATTGCACAACCCTGGACATTACCATTTATTCTAACTTCATTCCACACAAAAATGACATAAAATCTACTTGTACAGCTGCTCCTATTGTTCTATATTTCTTCATATATTCTTCATATATATTCTATATTGTGTATCTTTGTTGTACAGTTATTTTATTTTTACTTTAATTTTATATTTTATTTTATTCTTTCTTAAATTTCTTTTAGTTAAATTTACCTTTTATTTTATTTTTCATATTTTTTCCTATTCAGTCTTTTATGTCAATAAAGCCCATACAAAGGGCTTTATTGACATAAATGTTAGCAAAAAAATAATTTCTATTGTTGTCAAACAAAAAAAAATTCTTTGACAACAATATAACAATATAAACACACGTTTTGGCTGACTATCTTGCAACTTATAAATGACTAGATCTCCTCTATATAATAATAAGAATAATAATAATAATAATAATTATTATTATTATTATTATAAAATGTAATCACTTAATAACCTGATTAAAAAAATATTCAATAACCGCTGATATACAGTAATCAGTTTATTAAGTTTATTCTCTTCTGAGTCGAATCTAAAGACTCGGAGTCGACTCCGGAGTCAGTGAGCTCGGCGCAGTGAAGCGGTTAGATCCAGGGTGGGATCTTTGTGTTTTCTGCTGATCTGTTGTTAGAGCACTGCGGTGTGTGTCCGGGTGAGATCGGGGACACTGCAGCGGCTCGAGCGCGGAAACCGTTAGAAGATTTAAACCGCGGAGAGAATCGGCGATAAACTTCAAAGCGGGTCGGTTACAATGTGTCGGAGTGAGCGGAGTGCGGGGAATTCACTTCCGGTATCGGGGTGTGACGCAGGCGGCTGGGCTCCTCCAGCGTGCTGAGAGAGAGAGAGAGAGAGAGAGAGAGAGAGAGAGAGATGTGGCTGAATCCGGCCGAGGTGTCGCTGAAAAACGCGCTGAATCTCTGGATCACCGACAGATCGAGCGATTATTTCCTGCTGCAGCGCAGAAGAGGGCATGGGGAGACCGGGGGCAGACTCACAGGTAGGGGCAGTGCATTAACCCCCCTCATCAGCCTGCTGCACTCGGGCTTCTCACACACACACACACACACACACAGGTGAAGCAACCTGTCCTCTACACATTATTAATATACAGATGTGGGAATAAAGAATAGTGTGTGTGTGTGTGTGTGAGACATGCAGAGTGTCTATAGGGAGAAGGGGACGTGTTGGGGATTGGGAATAACAGTGCAGAACAGGATCAGATGTGTGTTTTATATATACAGTATATCACACACACACACACACACACACATGTGAGAACACAATACCCAGTCTGAAGAAATGATCTAGTGCGAAAAAACTAAATAAAGTGCTTTGGGATTCAAAGAATTGTGTTCCTGAAGGTCTGCGGTTTCAAAATCATAACAGCTGATTTACATACGAGAGAGAGAGAGAGACTGATGTTTGTTTTGTTGTTTTTGTTTATCATTTATGTACTGTTGTTACATATTTTATATGTTTGTGTGTTAGAGTGCGCGCGAGTGTGTGTTTGTTTGTATGTATGTGTGTGTGAGAGTGTGTGTGAGAGTGTGTGTGAGAGTGTCTGTGTGTGAGTGTCTGTGTGTGAGAGTGTCTGTGTGTGAGTGTCTGTGTGTGAGAGTGTGTGTGTGTGAGTGTCTGTGTGTGAGAGTGTGTGTGTGAGAGTGTCTGTCTGTGAGAGTGAGTGTGTGTCTGTGAGAGAGTGAGTGTGTGTCTGTGAGAGAGTGAGTGTGTGTCTGTGAGAGAGTGAGTGTGTGTCTGTGAGAGAGTGAGTGTGTGTGTGTGTGTCTGTGAGAGAGTGAGTGTGTGTGTGTGTCAACAGTCCAACATGATATTCCCACATGATGAACTCCTGTACTTTTCACTCTTCCCTGTGCGTCTGTACTCCACCGTGCTGTGGGGGGAGGGGGGGGGGGGTTGGGGTTCTAAGGGGCCATTATATATATTGTGTCTGTTCCATGTGACCCGTTTACTCCTTTCCTACCCGAGCTCACGATCCACCAGCGGCAAACAACACTGTGACCACAAGCGAAAGCTTTGAACAGTTATTTTTACCCAGATTCAGGAAACGGTTTCTCCATCTTGCTGTTTCAGTCTCGCGCAGCAGCTGATGTCGCACCTGTCGCGCGCGGCCGAGCGTGTTTGTTTAAGATAGCGCCGAGCGGTGACCCTCAGGAGACTCCGGCGGTTGTGCGTCCTGTGAGAAGAGCTGAACACTTCACTCCTGCGTCTGCTGGATAGAGCGGAGTGTTTACAGAGCGCTTTCTCCGCACAAGACTTTTGTCCAGCTTTCGCATTCCTGGAAAAGTCCACTCGCTTCTCCATGACGATGGTGTGTGTGTGTGTGTGTGTGTGTGTGTGTGTGTGTGTGTGTGCGTGTGTGTGCAAGGACAAAAACAACCAAAGGAAAAAAAAGTGTTCAGGGAACTAGTTTCTCTTTCTCTGTCTCTTAATCTTTGATTCCTTCTTTAGCTCTCAGAAAAGCCACATGTCACTGGGCGTCTCTGACGAACCCTGAACACGACTCTCTCTCTGCTCGTCTCCACCCGCCTGCATTTTTCTCCTCACAGATACAGTCACACTTTCATTCTTAAGGAAGCTCAGGCTGAAATGGCTTTCCCAACGGTTTGGCACACAGTGTTTTCTACAGAGTTTTGTACAAGTGCTGGTGTTGGTGCTGCGATCCAGAAGGGTGTGTGTGTGTGTGTGTGTGTGATGATCAGGGTTCTGCTCGGCCTAACATTTTCCGCTCTTTCCATCTTAAATCCCAGCGCTCTTATGATATGACATCATCTTCATACGTCACATTGTGGCTAATCTAAAGCTGGAGGTGTCGAGGTCCAGAGTGTCTCTTGGTTTGTCCCTCGGTTGTCTTGATGATGATGAAAGAATTTTTGTCCTTTTCTGTCTTTCCCTTCTACAAAGCAGTCTCAAATATTGGAACATATATTATTAAACAGCTTAAACAGGAACCCCTTGTTCTCCAAATAGGAAGGAGAGCATCTGCCTTTAATTTCTGGGTTGATAAGAAACGAGGAAATGTCAAATTAGAAAGTGCAGCGTGACCCCGTGTTAAGTCCTGAACGATCTCAGGTTCAGGAAGCCTCTGATCAAACACACACACACACAGAGCCAGATTGCAGTGATCCAGTAAAAACACTTCAGGACGTTGTGTTATTAAGGAGGACCTAATGACATCAGGACGTTTACAGAGACTCACATCAGGACACGCTGCGCTGCACCACCTCTAGCTCTGTCCTGAAACAGCGCCCCCTTCAGTGTTAGTTCAACCATGTAGCTGGAGCGTCTTACGTTTACACCCTGTGTTACTTTCAGTGGTGTGTGTGTGTGTGTGTGTGTGTGTGTGTGTGTGTGGTGTGTTTTACATTTCCACAGTTTTGATGCAGAGAGAACATTAGATCTAGGTGGAATGTAGTCACACTCGTTCTGTGTGTGTTTAGTCTTTCTGATAATCCGTATCTGTCTCATGGTCTGTTTTGTCCGTCTGATGGTCGTCATGTCTTCTGAATGGCAGATCTAAGGGCCTGTCTGTCTCATCATTTGTCTGCCTGTCTGATGGTCAAGCTCATGGGCAATCTGTCCTGTAGTCTGTCTTGTATGTCTGACTGATGATCAGCCTGTCTCATGGCCTGTCTGCTGACTGTCTGTCTCTCTGATGATTTGTCTGTCTAAATTTGTTTATCTGATGTTATGTCTGTTATGTCTGCTTCATTGTCTGTTTATCTGATGTCCTGCCTGATGGTCTGTTTGTCTGTCTGAGGTTCTGTCTGATGGTCTGTTGTTCTGTCTGATGGTCTGTTTGTCTGTCTGAGGTTCTGTCTGATGGTCTGTTTGTCTGTCTGATGTCCTGTCTGATGGTCTGTTTGTCTGTCTGATGTCCTGTCTGATGGTCTGTTTGTCTGTCTGATGTCCTGTCTGATGGTCTGTTTGTCTGTCTGATGTCCTGTCTGATGGTCTGTTTGTCTGTCTGAGGTTCTGTCTGATGGTCTGTTTGTCTGTCTGAGGTTCTGTCTGATGGTCTGAGGTTCTGTCTGATGGTCTGTCTGATGGTCTGAGGTTCTGTCTGATGGTCTGTTTGTCTGTCTGATGTCCTGTCTGATGGTCTGTTTGTCTGTCTGATGTCCTGTCTGATGGTCTGTTTGTCTGTCTGAGGTTCTGTCTGATGGTCTGATGGTCTGTTTGTCTGTCTGATGGTCTGAGGTTCTGTCTGATGGTCTGTTTGTCTGTCTGATGTCCTGTCTGATGGTCTGTTTGTCTGTCTGATGTCCTGTCTGATGGTCTGTTTGTCTGTCTGATGTCCTGTCTGATGGTCTGTTTGTCTGTCTGAGGTTCTGTCTGATGGTCTGTTTGTCTGTCTGAGGTTCTGTCTGATGGTCTGAGGTTCTGTCTGATGGTCTGTTTGTCTGTCTGAGGTTCTGTCTGATGGTCTGAGGTTCTGTCTGATGGTCTGTTTGTCTGTCTGATGGTCTGAGGTTCTGTCTGATGGTCTGTTTGTCTGTCTGATGTCCTGTCTGATGGTCTGTTTGTCTGTCTGATGTCCTGTCTGATGGTCTGTTTGTCTGTCTGAGGTTCTGTCTGATGGTCTGTTTGTCTGTCTGAGGTTCTGTCTGATGGTCTGAGGTTCTGTCTGATGGTCTGTTTGTCTGTCTGAGGTTCTGTCTGATGGTCTGAGGTTCTGTCTGATGGTCTGTTTGTCGGTCTGAGGTTCTGTCTGATGGTCTGTTTGTCTGTCTGAGGTTCTGTCTGATGGTCTGTTTGTCTGTCTGAGGTTCTGTCTGATCCTTGTCAGTCTGTTTTTTTTTATGTGTTTATTTCTCTCATGGTCTGTCTGTCTGTCTGATGGTTTGTCTTTATCGTGGTCTGTCTGTTCTGTTCCATGGTCTGTCTGTCTGTCTCATGGCTCTGTTATGGGGGCAGGAGTGTGGTTCAGTGGTTAGGACGTTGGACTACTGATCAGAAGGTCTCAGGTTCAAACCTCAGAACCACCAGGTTGCCATTGAGGCCTTTCATGTTCAAATGTGTAATGAGTTAAAATGTAAGTATAAGGGCGTCTGAGAAATGATATAAA
Source organism: Clarias gariepinus (assembly GCF_024256425.1). NCBI lineage: Eukaryota > Metazoa > Chordata > Actinopteri > Siluriformes > Clariidae > Clarias > Clarias gariepinus. Next base: position 2,499,890 of record NC_071104.1, read on the forward strand.
TGTTAAATTATGTGTTATGTTCTGTCTGTCTGATATTTGTGTAATGGTTGGTCTGTGTGATGTCTTATGGTCTTTCCGATGGTCGGTCTGTCTCATGGTCCGTTTGTCTTTCTAATCTGTCTGATGTTATTCTGGTGTGTGTATTCGGCCGCTCATTGTTGATTAATTCGTTGTTCATTCATTTATTTAATTATTTGAAACATGAGGAAGTAAGATGTCATTGTCCCCAGTAGGGGAATGTGGCCCATGGTTACTGGCCACTAAGTCCTATAGAAAGTGTGTGTGTGTGTGTGTGTGTGTGTGTGTGTGTGTGTAGGTATGCTGGTGGGAGCACTGGACACTGTGTTGGACTCGAACGCACGAGTTGCTCCATTTCGGATTCTTCTACAGGTTCCTGGTTCACAGAGCAGCTGGGTGATCGCTAGCGGTGAGACGCTTTATCTGTATGACTATTATTAATGTAGTGTAATTATTATTACTATACTATTTGTGCAGAGTTTAAATACGTGTGTGTGTGTGTGTGTGTGTAGGAGCCACAGCTGAAGAAGTGCAGAAACACTGGAAATGGCTGGAGCAGAACTTGTTGCCGTACATGTCGGTGTTTGAGAACAAGCAGGACGCCGCGAGCTTCGCGCAGGGCAAAATCAAGGTTCTCTCCCAGACTTTAAACACAGACGTTTATCGCTCGGATTAACTGCCAACGTTATGGCTTTTTCTGTTAAAGTGCTAATGGTTTAATAAGCTAACGTAACGTAACGTATGGGTCAGTCGTCTGATCGCTAGACGTCACTTTTAAAGAGAGAGATGCTCTTGTGCTTGTACTGAAGCCACTGCGCTGTGAACTGAACGCCCATTACATAAGAGTTTCCTTGCAAAGTCGATTAACTTTTGCTAGCTAATGTACAGTAAACATTTGAACTCCCTAGCTAGTTCTGATCAGATTGTTAGCTCATCTCTGATTTTAGAAATTTTTAGAAATTTAAAATTGATATTTCTTGCTGTTTTATGATGTGTTTGAAGTTGTGGACAATCAAAAACACTAAACTGAGTTACAGAGCTAGCCTGTGTGTGTGTTTGTGTGTGTTACATCTCAGGGCCTAATCGCTGAGGAAGTCCTGGTGGGCCAGGCGGCGCTGGACGACGACCCGTCGCGTTTCCGCGAGGCGATGGTGCGGTTCGAGCAGCGGTTCGGCCTCCCGCTGAAAGAAAAGCTGGTGGCTCATTACTCCTGCTGCTGCTGGAAAGGCCGAGTGCCGCGTCAGGGCTGGATCTACCTGTCCACCAATCACATGGCTTTCTACTCGTTCCTGCTGGGAAAAGAGGGTGAGCGCGTCCGTTACTCTCTGTAGGTCGGGTGCAGTAAACCGTACACACACGTAGCATCGCTGCGAGCGCATAGAAAAGAAAGGTCACAAGAAAAAAGACGCAAATGTGCGTTCAATTTCACATTACAGTAAACATTTATTCTCCATCAGGTCTGACGGGCCAGTTCACCCTCGTGTTATGGCAACAGAAAACTCATACCTGCATGAAAAAACTCAAACCGACTGATTCCAGTGTTTTAGTTAAAACTACCTTAGTGATCGACTCCATGTTGTTTTTTTTATGTTAACTGGTTCTGCTAGTAATAAACTTTGAAGTCTTACCTTTACATTATGTGGTTAAGTTTGTATTTGTCCATCTGTCAGGAGCTGAGTGTGCTTTTCTTACACGTTGTTCAGGAGTTTAAAGGCGGGAGGGGGTGAAGGTGCCAGAATAAAAAAAAAATATATAGTTGCAGAGCAGCGATGATGGGGCCCAAGCACATGCGCCATTGCTGAAAAAAAGCATCTCACTGTGACGTCACTCAGAAAGGTATTAGCCACTTTTCAGGATACGCTTAACGCATCTGCACGCCTGAACCCTTTGAGATATTGGCTTATGCGAGGGTGAGGGCACCGTGCCACACCCGGGGCCTCAGACGTCCTAATGTGCTAATTGTGATGACTTTTTGAGCATTTTACGATCGGCAAAAAACAGATGGAAAAAAAATGTCTTTGCAGAACAAAAGGGCCTGTTTATACTCTGTGATGTCACAGGGCTGATGTCATAGTACTTGGTCCCCTAATTGTTTTACTTTATGCCATCCAAATACCCATTATGCACCCGCTCAGTCACATCCCTATCAACTGCTTACATTATTATAATGTTTGTTGGTCTTTCGGCTGCTCCCGACAAGGGGTCGCCACAGCGGAATGCCCAGTCCGCACTACAACGTGGCACAGGGGCAACCCTCCCATTGTATCCGGGCTTGGGACCGGCACTGCATCTGGTGGCTGGGGGGGTTTGGGCACTGGCTGGGAATCGAACCTGGGCCTTGTGCATGGCAGACGAAACCCCTACCACTGAGCCACCAGTGCTCGCTTACGTTATTATAATGTTATTAATTAAATAAGTTACATTCAAATACAACTTGATCATTTTGACTAATTGTTGCATCTTTTATATGAAACATATATAGAATATTTACATATACGTTTACACGCGGGTTACCTGCTGCCATTAGGACGCCCGAGAGTCTGCCACGCCTGGGGCCCTCACTTGAGACCGTTAATGCTATTTGGGCCAGGGGTAGCTCAGTGGTTAAGGCATTGGACTACGGTTCAGAAGATCCCAGGTTCAAACCCCACAACCACCAAGTTGCCACTGTTGCCCTCAACTGCTGTGTATGTGTAATGAGAAAAATGTAAGTTGCTCTGGATAAGAGCGTCTGCCAAATGCCTTAATGTAAATACATAGCTCATACACACTTGCACTTGCATACGTACATGTGAAACCCGGTACACATTTAGACCTCATCGAGCTGAACAACTATTACTGTGCATGTCTTGGGCTCTGCTCAGCAGGAAGTCAGTTATTTTGGGTTGTTTGCAAAACGCACACAATGGGCTTTGATGTCCTCCTCATAGGGGATTGATGCGAGTCGTGACGATGCCTCCAACTTGTGGTAAAAAAGTGGCTAATAACCTCCTGAGTGACATCACATTGAGTGAGATCATAGTCTAATGTTTTTTTTTTCCCAGCACCCCAGGCTCTTTGGAGATCTCCACATGTTCAAAAGCGCACAGGTTGTGTGGTGCACCCGGGTGGCGATGGCACAGGTGCTTGGGCCCGATCTAAACCTGATAAGAGGACTTCTCTGGAAGCTTATGTAGACATTATGATACATTACTGTAATCTGACCATAAAAATAATCCTCCAGAGAAGTCCTCTTATCAGGTTTAACAGTGTTAATGAAAATGCAACACCTTCATGGTTTGAATACAGAAGCCCAGAATAATTTACCAGCTTTTTTTAAAACCTAATAATAACTTGTGCAGACGAGATAAAAAATGAATTCCACCTTTCAGGGCTTCATGCTCTCTGTATGCGGTGGAATGAAATGATCTATTCTCGGTATATTTATTCACATTTGGCCTGTTTTTCCGATGCTCACTTTATTTCAGTGTCTGGTTTGTATCTTCACGGTGACTGGTTTCCTAAAGCGAAACCTGCCCGGCTACTCATTCTAGAGGTTTTCATTTCCTTCATGTGCAGTGAAGCTACTGATCCCCTGGGCTGAAGTCACGGCTCTGGAGCGCGCGACCTTTGGCCTCATCAACGACGCGATCAGGGTCCGAACGCGGCAGAAGCAGCGCGAGTTCTCCATGTTCCTTGATGTGGACGAGGTGATGACCGTCATGACCCAGCTGGGAGACATGGCGCTGCGGAGACTGTTCGATAACGCCAAAGCAGAACCGGATTCCAACATCACTAAACGGTAACAGAGCCTGCAGGATGTGACCCCGATCAGACACACACACACACACACACACACACACACACACACACACGCAATCTTGTGCAAGCAACTTCAGTGTGCAGGTCCTGTTTTTGCTTCACTTCCTTTAAAGGAAAGGAAGGATGTAAAGATAAGGAAGAGAAAGACTCAAGACGGAACAGAAATAAACGCACAGAAACAGAGCGAGCTGAGGAAAGAAAACATCAAAAACTTGAGTGTGTGTGATGTGGCCTGAACGTGTGAGCTTGAGCACTGTCGAGCTCTATTGACCGCAGTGCAATGTGTGAAAAGTGGTGTGTGTGTATTAATAAAATGGCCGCAAAGAAGCCATGACGTGTGTGTGTGTGTGTGTGTGTGTGTGTGTGTGTGTGTGTGTGTGTGTGTGTGTGTGTAGGGCACTGGAGGAGCAGGCCCTGCGCCAGTACGTGCTCTCGCTCTTCGGTCTCCCGCGCTCTGAGACGCTAAAGGAGGTGATGCGATGCTCGGTCTGGACGCCTCATGCTCGATGTCACACGGCCGGGAATCTCTACGTCACGGAGAACTACGTGGCCTTCAGCAGCCTGCAGGAGGGACACTGTACCCTCCTCATCCCACTCGCAGAGGTACGAGCCTCACCCATCACATCGGAGACGTGTTCGAGGAGTCTGGACCTTGTCTTATGGTTGTGTTCGGTCCTCTGCGTTGGCAGTAGACGTTAGAGATGGGGGGGGGGGGGGGGGGGGGGGGTGGGGGGTAGGGTTGGGTTGGGGGAATCGATCCTGTTACGTATCACAATTCTCTAAAATGTTTAAAAATTGATCATTCATTTATATACGTTTGCAATTCCTTTATGATCCTACAGGTGGCGCTTTAAACCACAGACGTACCTCGGCATATGAGCACCTCACAAATTTTCCCCTTAACAACTGAAATTTTGCAAGCAATCTGTTTACGTCAGTAAAAATCCAAGCAAAGTGAATTTACATCTTTTTGTGGTTATTTTACATTTTTGTTTTTTGGGGATTTTGTCTAAGATTTAGTGACGACGTAGCACCGTATGTCCCAAGAATGTTAGCAAGAAGAAAAGGGAGACGCTTTCAGGTTGGTTTTTAAAGCAGCCGGTGCTGAGAGGAATCATAAATTAAGGTTACGTGCGGTTTAATGTCTATTGAGTTTATATTTGAGTTCATTAACCTGTCTTTTCTAAATGTTTTGATTGTTTTTCTATATGCAAAAATCTGATCATAGTGTTGGAAATCAGTAATATTGGTAATATATTTGTGCGGCGGGAACAGAACACACGATCAGACGTTATTAAACGAGACGTGGTGGGTTTTGGTTTGAAGTTTGGTGAAGTTGAGGAAGGGTTCAGGAGTTTCTGCATCTTTGCAGTTCCTCAGTAACACGACTCTCTGAAAGCATGAGATGCAGGTGTGTGTGTGTGTGTGTGTGTGTGTGTGTGTGTGGCTGCGTAGAGGAAAGTGAGAACAGGAACTCACTGATTAGTTCCCTTCACCCCATGACCCTGACTGCTGTACTCCAGTACACCCGCGTGTCGGAGTGGGCGGGGCTGTACCGGCTGGTGACGGGCGTTTCTCTGCGCTCTCAGGTGCAGTCTGTGGAGAAAGCCGAGAGCACCGGTGGTCTGCCCAACCCCGTGATCATCAGCGTGCGCTCCAAGCGGGCTTTCCAGCTGATCGAGGTGGCGAGACGAGACCAGCTGGTGGACGACCTGAGCGCCCGTCTCCGCGCGCTGCACTGGGAAAGCAAACGCAAGAAGAGTCTGGTACGGCGGGAAGTTCACTTCCACCTGGTGAAACTAAAAATAAAGACCTTTCTGTGTGTAATTGTGTGTGTGTGTGTGTGTGTGTGTGTGTGTCCTTGCCTGTAGATTTCCCCCACCCCGTATTATACGTTCTGCTACGACACCGACGACACTCTCCGTCCCGTTATCCTCGAGGAAGCGCTAATCACGACATTCCAAACCGGCCAATCAGAATCCTCCGAGCACAAACGTGTGAGTATCAGACTGGTGAAGGGGAGTTTATTATTGTCCTTGGTTATAATTGCTATTTGAAGGTGTGGCCTTTAGGGGGCGGCATCCCTAACCCGCCAGCTCGTTAATGTGTGTGTGTGTGTGTGTTAGCTGTGGGACGAGCACCTGGAGGAGTTCGGCCGCGGCGTGCACATGTTCCGCACTGAGAGGACTCGCAGGCTGGTGGCTGCAGGCATCCCGGAGTCGCTGCGCGGGGAGATGTGGCTCACCTTCTCAGGTACAGGAGGCGGACTTGTTGAAATTAAAGACTGCTATTCAATTTTGGGGGAGTAGTGTAAAGGATGGAAAAATGTGTGTGTTGCAGATGCACGGTCCTTCCTAAACACCAACTCGCGCTCTTACTCTGATTTGCTGGAGGAGAGGACGAACGAGCAGACGAGCGACGAGATCGAGAGGGACCTGCGGCGCTCGCTGCCCGAACACGCCGCGTTCCAGAGCGAGACCGGCATCGCAGCGCTGCGCCGCGTCCTCAACGCATACGCCACCCGCAACCCGGGCATCGGCTACTGCCAGGTACACACACACACACACACAGGTACAGCCTTATAGTCCTCCCCACAGGTCGAGTTCAGGCTGAGCTGGACACTGACAGAATGTAGAGAACATCTGGCTCTGATTGTGTGTTCAGCATCTGGAAGGAGGCGACGAGTGAATTCCCACAGGTCGTTACATTCCTAAACAGAACTCTGGTTCCACCCCGACATCCTGTTTTATCTCGTACGTTAAAAAAAATGCTACACCCATATGATGTCCCACGTCCAGACCATGAACGCCGCTTACAAACATCTGGATCAGTTCAGACTCTCGGTGTTCACACATCATGACTCCACAAGTTCTCAGCTTCTTCTGGGTTTTTTCTTAGGTTTTCACATGCATGTGTGTGTGTGTGTGTGTGTGTGTGTGTGTGTCCAGTCTATGAACATCCTGGCGTCGGTGCTGCTGCTCTACACGCGAGAGGAAGAAGCGTTCTGGCTGCTCGTCACTGTGTGTGAGAGAATGCTGCCGGATTACTTCAACCGCAGGGTCATTGGTGAGCGTGCGTGCGTGTGTGTGTGTGTGTGTGTACTCGTGTGAGCGTGTGTGTGTGTGTACTCGTGTGCGTGTGTGTGTACTCGTGTGAGCGTGTGTGTGTGTGTGTGTGTGTGTGTGTGTGTGTACTTGTGTGAGCGTGCGTGTGTGTGTGTGTACTCGTGTGAGCGTGCGTGTGTGTGTACTCGTGTGCGTGTGTGTGTACTCGTGTGAGCGTGTGTGTGTGTGTGTGTGTGTGTGTGTGTGTGTGTGTGTGTACTCGTGTGAGCGTGCGTGTGTGTGTGTGTACTCGTGTGAGCGTGCGTGTGTGTGTGTGTACTCGTGTGAGCGTGCGTGTGTGTGTGTGTACTCGTGTGAGCGTGCGTGTGTGTGTGTGTACTCGTGTGAGCGTGTGTGTGTGTGTACTCGTGTGAGCGTGCGTGTGTGTATACCATGATATACCAAAATAACCATGGTAGTTGTATTTATAGTAGAGGGGTTCAGTTGTGGTATTGGCCAGTGTTACCACTACAGTGTTCCACTCGTGTGTGTGTGTGTGTGTGTGAGAGAGAAAGATCAGATCTGTGTAACATGGTTTATTATAAAATAACTAAAATGTTTAACAACTCTCTCAATCTGTCCCCCGTCCCCCTGTCCCCCTGTCCCCGTCCCCAGGTGCTCAGGTGGACCGCTCTGTGTTTGAGGAGCTGATCCGTGAGCGGTTGCCGCACCTGGCCGAGCGCGTTCC